>NC_063162.1:50241631-50394131 GCF_023159225.1 Perognathus longimembris pacificus | reverse complement strand
CACACACACACACACACACATCAGCATATTTGCTCTGGAAGCAGATTTAATGGTAATAATAAAGTTGCCTTTAATCTGAAGAGGACAAAATTTTCAGATGTGCAGGGAAGTGCATCGGCTCCCTGACAACTGTACAGGGCTCTGGATTTTTCAAAGCACTGTCACATGTACTAGTTCACAGCTGCCTCTCGATTGCCCTCACTCTAAAACAGGTCTCATTCTACCTGACAACTGAGATTGAAAGAAGGGAGAAAGTCAGTGACCTTCCCAGACTTGCCTGGGGAGTCAACAAACTCATGTTGGAACCCATGGCCTGTTGCATTAAACCTATGATCTGCCCACTAAAATAGTGTTTCTGCTGGGTAAACCACAAGGGTACCATGACATTAGGACCCCTAGTTGTCACATGAAAAGGCAGAAGACAAAACACAGGAAATACAAATGAAAGTTAAATAAGGTATTATGCCAGGAACCACGGGAAAGAAACACAGCTGATGTTATCATGCCTTGGTGGATGATGTATAAATGTGATCAGTGGTAGTCTAGGCACAGCTTCATCTGTTACATAGTCATAATGTATTTGTACAATCACAAAGACTATAGAAAGTGAACTAAGGAATGTCAGATGAGGAGAAAGTTGGTCAGGTTGTGACATAGACCATTTACTTTACAAGGACAAGTAAGATCCTGGATATCATTATGCCAAAGTAAAAAGTAAACTTTGGTTCCTGTCATAAAATATCCAATATGTAAAATTTTAATACACTGAAGGAAATTCGAGTACATTATCAACTATTGACAGGTACTTATGGTTATAAGAAGATAAGCAAAAGACATTAGCCTAAATAAGTAAGTAGATATAACAGCATGTAGTTGGACTCTAATGAATTAATTCCCTAATTGCTCTTCCCTGAACCCCACAGCAGTCTACATTAGGCCTTCCTGCACAATCCATACATCAATAACAGGATGTTTCTGTCTAGGTCCATGGGCCAAGCCATCTTGCTTGCTTCAAGTATCACTCAGGATGTAAGAATTATGAAGGCACAAATTGAAGTTTAGCACAAACAAAAGCTATATTGTTTCACAAAAAGTAGACTAAAAAAATTTGGGCGAGGGCCTGGTACAGTCCTTTGATCAATAAACATTACTTTGAATGAACATATTTCCCTGTAGGTACAGGATGTAGCCTGAAAGAACAGAAGGGCCTTGTGGCAATGATGGAATTACTTAGTTACTTGTCTAGGACAGAAACAAAACTATTATGTGAGTTTGGGCTGTAGGCATTTGCTAGAACCACATCTTGTAGTAAGAATAGACTACAGTATTGTTCAGATCACTGACACACATGTTTCAGATTTCAAAGTTTCAGAATTCACATCCTAAAGATAATCTGGGCTGGAGTGTAGTGGAAGTCCTCAAATTCACCTTTGTACCAAAACTACTTGGACAGTTTAAACACTGACTTGCTGGCCCTGGCCAGAGAGTTTCTGGTTTAGTACTTCTAAGGTGGGGCATAAGAATCTGCTTCGAGGTAATATGGAAACTACTGGTTCCTAGACTCTACTTTGAAAGCCACTGGTCTATTTCATGAAAACCTAGGTCCAGAAAAGGGAGGGAACTTGTTTGTAATGGCCAATATCCAAGGGCCCCATTCCTCATGCTTAATGAATCCCTTGTATTGTGAATTGTGCCTTGCCCAAATTCTTATCTGGAAGTCCTATCACCTTAGAATACAATCTTGGGTGGAAATAAATCACTACAGATGTGATAAGCTAAAATGAGATCATCCAGGAGTAAAGGAGGACCCTAATCTAATACTACCAGGTATCCGTAGAAAAAGGAGGAATTTGGACATAAATCACACCTACAGGGAATGTCATATGAAGACACAGAAATTGAGGCAATACTTCCTTAGGCCAAGAAACAAAGTCCACTGGCCACCAAAAGTCAGGATAAGGCATGGAACATGTTCTTTCTCAAAGCCAAACACAAAGGCTTATACTAGAGAGCAGGAGGATTCCAATTCACCAACCCCAACCCTGGCAAAAGGTTTCCAAGATCCCATTTCAATAGAAAGAAGCTGAACTGGTGGCACACCTGTCATTCCAACTATAGATGGAAGCCTGAATAGAAGGACAATGGTGCATGCTGGCCTAGACAAAAAGCCAGACCCTGGGCTGGGGATATAGCCCAGTGGCAAGAGTGCCTGCCTCGGATACACGAGGCCCTAGGTTCGATTCCCCAGTACCACATATACAGAAAACGGCCAGAAGCGGCGCTGTGGCTCAAGTGGCAGAGTGCTAGCCTTGAGCGGGAAGAAGCCAGGGACAGTGCTCAGGCCCTGAGTCCAAGGCCCAGGACTGGCAAAAAAAAAAAAAAAAAGCCAGACCCTAGCTAAAAAATAACCAGAGAAAAATGAGTTGGCAGTAAAATTCTAGCACTATTGTGCCTACCTCATAAGTGCAAAGCCATGAATTCAAATCCACAGCATTGAAAAAAAAAAACCCACAACTTCCTTGGAGCTTTTGGTGGGAGCCAATGATGCTGATACTTTCATTGTGGATTTTTAGCCCCCAAAAGCATAAAATAATAAATCATTGGTGCCCGATGCACCTAGTTTTTGGTACTTGTTACAGAAGTTCAAGCAAACGAATGGGCATTTAGAGATGATCACCCCTGGTCTGGAGGATGCTATAAAACATCTCCTGTCCCCATCTCGTCACCCCTCTCTATCAACTCACCTTCACAGAGGGCTCCCTGCATACCTCCATTAAGAAATGGGGAGCCCTTTGTTTTTATAAGTCTCCCTTCAGGCTGGGCTCCATGAAAGACATAAACCGACAATAATCTTTTACCAAAACATTATGGCAATGGGTCTTAGGGACTCTGACTTGATCATACTCTCAATCTGATCTGGACACAAACCCTAACCACAACCCTGTATATCTACTTCTAGGCTTCAAACCAAAGAAACCAAAATCTACAGGGAAAAAAAAAAACCCATGTATCTGTGAACTGAATAATAAGAAAAGAAACAAACAAGCCTTGCTACAAGGATATTAGGGAGTCATTAAAGTACTTTTCATTAGGAATACATAATTATGAAGAAAAAATGCACATGTTATAAAATCAAGTAAAAAAGAGGATATTAAATAGTCTAGATTTAATATTGCAAATATTAATATTCTACATTTAAACAGGACTCTAAGTATACTTAGGAGAAAATACATTAAAATATTAAGACATTTTTTAATTTGGAGGCTTAGCAAAAGACAATTAGGAATATTTTTCTTCTATTTGAAAGATAATAGAAGAGATAATAGAAGAGATCTTGTGGCAGAGGGGATGAATTCCTGAGATTCCTAATTTCTCTTTCACTAGTCTGTCTACACATCCAATAAAAATCATCTTAAATCTGACAAAGGTTTAACAGTTTTGTCCCTGTAGGATGAAGCCTATTTCTATTTTGAAGATGAGGTTTATCTCTTAAGATTTGATTAAAGTCGCTTTGTCCACATCCTCAGTTAGAAGAACCAGGTTATTCTGCACCTAAGGTTTTCTCCCATTTCTAACCCCAGCACCTGAGGGTGGCTGGATACAACTCCCTCCCCACAAGGAATGTCACTGAAGGTTAGCCGCACTCGGGACCTGCTGGTAATACCAGGTACTTCCTCCATACTAGATGGGGCAATGTAAGGAAAGCCCTAACTAGGTTATGTGTATGTGTGTGGACGCACTGGGGTTTGACCTCAAGGGCTTGTGCTATCACTCAGCTTTCTTGCTCATGGGTTGCTATTCTACAACCTGAACCATGTCTTTAGCCTTGCTCCTGGATGGTTAATTGGAGATGGAGTGTCATGTAGTTTTCTGCTTAGGCTGGCTTTGAACCTTTATCTTCCAGATCTCACCCTCCTGAGTAGCTAGGATTACAGGCATGAGCTGTTGGCAACCACCTCTGACTAGGTTTCCTCTAGGGTCTAGGTTTCCTCTAGGGTCATTTTGGCCTCCAGGAAGTAAACAAGTTGAGAGTTCACAGATATGCCACTTAACTCTTGACAGTAGATCCATTCTTCCTGTCAATTTGGTCCCAGGTATGCAACTCTATAGCACATCCCCTTTCTTTCTTCTTCATATCTTAAATATGAATTCAAAAACTGTAGTCATAAAAAAAAGTTAAGACTGGGTGCCGATGGCCCATGTCTGTAATCCTAGCTACTCAGGAGACTGAGATCTGAGGATTGCAGTTTTTTTCTTTATTGTCAAAGTGAAGTACAGAGAAGTTACAGTTTCATACATAAGCAGTGAATACATTTCTTATCCAACTTGTTACCTCCTTCCCTCATTTTCCCCTGCCTCCCCATTTCCCTCTCCTCCCCATGAGTTGTACAGTTGGTTTATACCACATAGTTTTGTAAGTATTGCTGTTGCATTGGTTTGTCTTTTTATCCTTTGTCTCTGGATTTTGGTATTCCCTTTCCCTTCCCCAGTTACAATACCCCTGATATCACTGTAACTGATTTTAGTACCCTGGATATTGTATATATATGTAGAGGATTGCAGTTTGAAGTCAGCTCGGGTAGGAAAGTCTATTAGACTTTCATCTCCAATAAACTACCAAAAAAAATCCAGAAGTGGAGCTGAGGCTTAAGTGGTAGGACACTTGCTCAAGAAAAGAAGCTTAGGAATGGCACCTAGGTCCTGAGTTCAAGCCACAGGACCAGCACACACACACAAAAATTAAATCAAGACTCAGTATTTGGTCTTTTCAGTCATAGCACTTTCGAGAGAATCCCTTGGAAAAACAGTAGACCCCAGGACACCATTGGATATCTTCAGAGTAGACAATACTAAGTAATGTGTAAAATGATAAGGCAACACAAGGCTATGTGGTGATAAATTCACTCTTCTGAGTTTTTTAAAATGTATTTTATAACATTTCTAACAAGTGAAAAATTGAACTGACTGGAATACCCCATCCCCAAATCCTTCCCCAGTTCAGGACTGCATACCTACTTAGAAGCCCACTCAAGTCCAGCTTCATCTAACAGTTGCTCACAGCAAAGACAAAGGGAAGCTTAAATCAGTCATAAGCCAGAAGCCCAGGGCCCCCCGACACAACCCCTGGAACTACAGCCCACTCATCTCCCCTGTTCCCTATACCCCTGTCTTCTCTCATCAGTCACAGCCACGGCTGTGAAAATGCATTTCTGTCACCAGCACCATCTCTAGCAAGGCAGGGGCTATGGGCTTTGGTTTATAAACTTGTAACTCGGCTACCATCTCCTTTCTGCCCTCTGCGCAAGCCCATAAACATCCCTAGCTGTGGCTCATGACGGGTTCTTTGCTCTAATGGAAGCTCCCTCCTGGCTATCCCAAAAGAGAAAGATGTGCCTGGTAAGCGAGAGAGGTCAAAGCCGAGCACAGCTATTTATTACATATACTGCGACCAGATGGATCTAACTCATCCATCAAAGCCCTCGTCATCCTCATCACATTAGCTTCTTATAAAAGCCTCCTGCTCTTTCCCCTTGCGGTCCAGCTCTGCTGTGTCTCTCCTCCCCTCTCTTCTCTCTCTTGCTCTCACACACTTTCAGGAAAATGAACCTTCTCTAACCCCATTGCTGTTCTCCTTAAATCATGGCTACCCATCACTCCATGGCTATTTTTAAACTTTACTTTTATCAATACTCATCCTGTAGCTCAGGGAGATATTAAAACTGTACTGGGGCAAGGAAGGGCGTTTCTGACACTTGCTCCCTCATTCATCAGTTCCTCATAGGCCCGTTGGTGACAATGAAAAGATTTCACAATACCGTGCAGCAGAAACTCATTCTCCCGCTCATCCATCATGCTCAACCTAGCAGCAGTTCCACTGACCTAATCTGCAATGCCTCGGCACTCGCTGGAGATTTCTTAAAGGCACCCTTCATTGTTGTCCCTAACAAAGGCTCAGCCTGGGCCATTTGATAAGGAGGCTAAATGGTGCAAGGATTAATGAAACAGTCCTTCATCTCCCCAGTTCTGGGTTCAAAGACGGTGGGGCTGTAAAGCCAAGCATCCTCTCACATGCTAAACTCAGCAGAGCCTACTACTGGTCCAGCTGAACAGGATCTGATACAAAGACCTTTTCTGTGTGGGGAAAAGGGGTGTTAGTCGAGGAAGAAGAAGCAGCACAAATGGAGTGCCTTCAAGAATACATTCCACCATTCATTCATTCATTTGTTTCATCCTCCACATTGAAAAAATATCTAGCAACTACTACTATACATATCAGGCTGATAAAAGTAAGAAATGCAAATTCTATTTCTAAGGATCTCATTGATTGCTTAGTGAAAATATAGGCAAAATCAAATATAATAGCATGACTTCTTCCTTTCAGTACCAGAATTCCCTTTGAACTGTAGTGGAGTACTCAGTAGACACTACACACACCATCTCCCAGCTACTCCTGCAGCTTAGTTGCCCTGTGATAGAAATCACACTAAGGGAATACCAGTAAAATGCTGTAATTCTGTTATCACATCCTTAAAAAGGAAGCTGACTGAAGTGTGTGTTGCCTTTCCTTTAATACATGTGGTAGAACATAAATCCTGAGCAGGCAGGCCAGCTTTCTCCAAGAAAACCTAGAAAATCAGTTAAAGACTAGTAGAACAAGCAGGAAGATGGAGCCTGGTCCCTGTATGACCTTAAGGAGGAGAAAGATGAGAAATATTTGGTGATCATGAATAGGCTATGACAATGATTCAAGACTTGGCCACAGGGACTAGATAGTGTAAAGGTAGGATGGTAAAAGGTGTTCAGACATCCAAATCTATTTTGACCTTCAGAGGTGGCTGAATTAAACCCAGAGGACAAAGGGCTGCCCTACAGGTCCTTGTGTGTTTTTCAGCTGACATTAGCCCCATTTAAATGCCTGGAATGAGGACAAATGAGAAGCAATTCAAAGACCCCAATAGACAAACACAATAAGCACTCCTGATTTATTTAAGTTCACAGACCATTTACCCCTTATCCTCCAGCTTGTTCCTTGCTAAACAAAACAAAACCTTCTCCAAAATGTTGTAGTTCTTAATGGTCCATGCTGCTCATTTTGCTACCTATGGACTCATGTGTTTTGGGGCTAGACTTATTTCAGATCTCTGCCTTCTCTCAGGATAAAATATAAGCTCCCTGAGGGTAATAATCACATCTTTGGTGCTATCTGCCTGTCTATCCATAAAATATATAGTATATATATGTATATATATACATATATAGTGTATATGTGTTGTGTATATATGATATATATGGTATATTATATAATATACACCAACTGTAGAGTATTGTCAAACTTAAAGACCTACAAAACTGTGTTCTCTTCTTTCTGCCAAGCAAAGCTATGTAATAAATACCAAGAACATGTACACACCAACAATTGCTCATCTTAGTCCTTTTCCTCTGATTCTACTCATGCCTAGCCATAGGCAGCACATGACACCCATGGGCTGCGGTGGCTGAGGCAACCAGCACAAAGGGAATTCACACCTGGCTCTCAGCCCTCTCTCCTGAATCTAAGCAATAAACAGTACCAATTTCCCCAGCCAATCACCATGTCAAAACCTTGATCTCTATTTTTCCAAGTAAAATATCTCTTATCTAGTAACATAACTAATATTTAATATATAAACATTTTATTTAAAATTATGCGAGTCTAATATGCCATTGATTTTAATATACCATAGCTTTACATAACACTGAGAAAAACAAAGCTATTAAACTACAATATAATGCTTTGCAATCACCTTGAATTTTTATTTTATGCTTATTGAAATAGTTCTTTTAGACTAATTTAGATATGGATTTTTATCACTCATGAGCATTTGTATGTATATGTGGATACACACATACACATACACACACATACACACACACACACACACACACACATCTGTGAACTACATGGGGTAAGATACTCCAAACATTTCTTCCACTTATTGCCTGACCCTTAAAATAAACTTTCAACTCAGAGTTTGGTTATATTTGTGTTTTCCTTGTGAAATATCATCATTTCTGTCAGTCAAGAGCACAAATGATGTTATTACTCATGTACATTCTGTGAGCTTTAATGCTGGTTCTTTTCTGAATATTTCCAGAAATGTTAACAGCTGATTTCCAAACAACAGCTAGACTTAAGAGTCTTTCCATGAGTAGTCAGTCCTTCAGTGGTTTTCTGACTTAAACCTTAGGGAGGGAGGTTACAATTCTGTCAAGGCTGCCCAAGTACAGGCAGAGACAAATGCAGTACAATAGACCTTGGTCATCAGCTGTCTTTCATAAGATACTATGACTTTGAAACATGCCTTCCCATTATAGATGGATTAAACTGTAAAGAAGCATGCAACTGAGAAAGATGAACTGCAGTGTTACTTTTAGCAGGCATCTATTATTTTTTCCAGAATTGCAACATGACTGTATGATGGCCGGGGTAGGGCGTTTGGGGGGGTGCTATCTATCTATCATGACTCACCTTAGCCCTTGGCCACAGAAGTAGAAGCATGACCCCATCCTAAAACCTTATTCAATGCTCCATCCTTCAACTAGGTTCTATGCTCAGGGAATCACACAGTCAACATCCGTGTGTCCGTTGGGTGTGTTCCTATCCAGGGACAACTAGGGAAAATCTTCAACTTCCTAGCTTACTCAGCTTTCTGGCAGTCTAATTCCTTGCAGCTGCTAGTCTACTAACGGCTCTGATTGCTAGCTATCTGCCAGCTGGGATCAACAGTCTCCCAGGAGCTGCCCAGGTAACTTCTCACATGAGCTTCTCCATCATCAAGCCAGCAATGGCGTGTCAAATCCCTCTATGCTTTGAATATCTCTAATTTCCTCTACTTGCACCAGTTGAAGAAAGCACTGTAGTTTTAAGGAACCATATGTTTGACTTAACCCAACTGGATAATCTCCCTTCCCACCGTGCCTTTTAACAGAACACACTCAGGACAGTGATATCTCATCACATCACAGAGTCTAGCCATTCTTAGAATCCTGTGCCCACATGAGACCTCCCATGAACTATAGAACTGACCCTAGTAGCCTCCTGATAAAACCCCTTTTATTCCTTTAAGCTGGATTAAGATGGATTTCTGAGCCCTAACACACTATTATATTACATAAAGGGAAAGACTAACTACATCAACAATGATCTGACTCATTTTGACTGAAGGTAACAGATAGCATTATTCTCACTAAAGCTCAATCTGATTACATATGGGTACACGTTCAAAAACCAGATGATAAACAACAGTGAAAATACAGAAGGAGCCAATAGTAGCCCCAAACAGGGCTGGCAAAACCAACAGTCCAGAGCCCCTAAAAGATACCTTCCTCAAGAGAAAAAAAAAGAAACCAGGGCATAATATGGGGAGAATAATCCTCTAAGCTTTTGCCCTAATAATTTGGGGGCATCTGACTTAAAGCCTTCCAATCTAATTGCTGCCAATGGCTTTACATCTGCCATGATATTCTTAGTGAGGCTGCTACTCCAAGAAAGTATCCATCTATGATCGTGCCTTGCCACAATATTCCTTAGGATGAGAGAAAGAGAGAGAGAGAGAGAGAGAGAGAGAGAGAGAGAGAGAGAGAGAGAGAGAGAGCACAAAAACAGAGGAGAAAGGGAGAGAATGCAAACGTATCTGAAGAAAACAATTTCCAGAATTTTTCTTCAACACTTATCTTCAAAATGGCCCATTTGATTCATGAACATCTCTAATGTATATCATCAGTGACTGAAGGAGTTTTTTTATATGATTTTTGACAATTTAACAAGTCCTCCTGACAAATTAAATGGTTGTGTTGACAACTTAACTGTACTGCCAATCAATATTTTCAATTACTTTCATTGTCATTCAGAAAAAATACAACACGAGGTCACACTGTGGTAAAACCAAGGAAAGAAAATAAAATGAGGAACAGTTGGTGGGGTGGGGGCCAGAGGTAGGAAGGGCACAAACTGGAAGGCACAGCATACCACCCTCTACTGGGGCCAAGGGGACCCCTGGGTTTCTGAGACAAGCCTGGAAAATGGCACTTCCCTTGGGCGATGCTCTCAGACTCCACAATCGAGATTTTCCTCTTCCTGTGAGCTATTTAAAAGTCATTAGTTTTGAGTCAGGGACACACAGCATTTTATTAGTAGCCCCCCTTTATTGCATTTGCCACGCAGCCACATTCAGCGTGGCCTCGGTCCTGTAGGACGGGCCCCCAGGACTGAAGGTAGCAGCTCTCAGCCTTCCCAGGGGCCGGTTGGTCAGTCTGAAAAATTCAAGTCAGACACTGTGAGCCAGAGGTCAGCCTTCTTAAGCTTTTCAAAGGGGGAGCAGCAAATCAATATTTTCAAATGTATATTTATCATGCGGGAAGAGAGGTCACCCATGGAGAGCCAAGCAAACCCACAGAAATGCTCAGCATTTCACTGTCTGCTGAGTACGCAGGGAAGGATGGTCAGGAGGTAAAGGAACATTTTAAGGAAAATTATTTTGTTTTTTGCTTTTATTTCAGTGATCAACCATAGCAAAAGTTTTTTAAAGGATTGTTCTTTTTAGATAATATGGACCACCTTTTCAACCAGCATCATGCCACATGCTTTGGCTCCAGCTCCTCCACTGCTGGAGGCTGTTCCATCCATAGGAAAAAGGAAAAACTCTACCCCCTCAAGTGTGTATCATCTCTGTTGCTTCCCATGCTAGTTTTCTCCCTGCCCTTCATTGACAAATCCCCTTAGAACCTATAAGCCCGCCTTCTCCAGGAAGTTTCCTTTAATAGATTGACTAATTCCAAGTTTCTCCAACATTATCTACACCAACCACCAACACTTACCTTGACTCCATTTGTGTATATCTACATGTTTCACCCAGCACATACATTAAAAACATTTGCTCAGTTAGCACACTGTAAGCAATCCGAGGAAAGGACAACAGTAGTCCTGTCAAGATCTCTCAACATGGATTGGCCATGACATAGAGGCAGTGTGAGGCCTTACTGAAAAGGAATTCTGAACCCCTGCAAGGTCTGTGCTGGGGGTGGAATCAAGAACCTGTTATACATGAGTCTTTCCCTCCTTTTCAGGATTAAACACTGGCGAATGTACACTGGGTTCTGGGTAAGACTCCAACCCACAAAACAAAGCCATGTATTAGTCATGAAGAATAGCAGTCCAGGAAATGTAAATATTGCCCTATGTATTCAATGGGTACAAAGGAGGCAAAGCAGGGCACAATATGTCCCCAGCTCTGGTGGGGCTGACCGCCTCCTAAGCCATACAGACATAACTATATGGCAAGCAGTAAAGAATGCAGCATGTGGCCTTCTACTTCAGTTTGGGGAAGCAGGAGCAAGATCTTCTCAGGAGAGAGAGCACTGGTATTGGGTTCAGAAGGATAAGGGGCACATCTCAGGGAAAGAAACTAAGAAGATTGATTCACTTAGCCTTTAAAGGGTGCATGACTCAGAAGGAAAGAGGATCAAGAGAGAGCACAGCTGTAGAACAAAGAAGGAAGTGCCAGGAGAAAGATGGTAAATTGCTGTTGGATACAGGTCTGTGATCAAATGTGGATCTCATAAAGGTAAATGTTGAATGAATGTGGTCTGCTCAAGAGAATGGAAGCTGAAGCTACAAAGTAGCTGAGATGTTATTATGGAAGTTTAAAGGACCAATGAAGGCAGTGGATCCTGAGAGGAAGAAAAGGGTGAGTTGACAACTCCATCAGCAAAGGGTAATGGATGCCTGAACACAGGACAGATGCCACTTATGACGAGTGGTGCCCAGTCCAGCTTCCAAAGGTGGCAGTCATTCACACAGAGACAGAGCGCCAATCTAGTTCCCCTTTTAAATCTTGGTATCTTGGTGATATTTTTCTAGATTTCCTACCTCTGGCATTTATAATGGTTGTAGAGACCCGCTCCTCCAAAACTGAAGCGGCTAGAGTTCTCCAGTTTTTCAGGGAGGATATTATTATCAGCAAGAAAGATTGTAACATCAACACATGACTGTCTTGATACTATCAACACTTTTACCTTCTTCCCAGTACCTTTCTTTGAAAGCAAAAGAAAAGTGAGGGGAGAATGGATACTCTTGGCATACAATACCTGCAGACCCAAAGACTGCATGTTGCTTGTCTCAAGCTTGTCCCCAGGTCCTAGCAAAGCATTCAAATCCTGCTGTGTTACAAAGATAGATCATCTCTAGCATTTAAAATGGGGGAAATTATCATGTAGGTGCTTCCCTGGACTCTCCACAGCAATGGCCAGATGGAGGAGGAAACTAAAAAAGCATTGCTCTCCTTCCCCACACTCATCACAAAAGCTCTTTCCACTGGGTGCTGGTGGCCCATGCCTATAATCCTAACAACTCAGGAGGCTGAGATCCGAGAACTGTAGCTTGAAGCCAGCCCCAGCAAGAAAGTCCATGAGACTCTTACCTATAATTAATCACCAAAAAGCCCAAACTGGAGATGTGGTCCAAGCAATACAGTGCTAGCCTTGAGCAAAACAGCTGAGGGGTAGCACCCAGGCCCAGAGTTCAAGCCCCAGGACCAGTGGCGCACGTACACATGATCCCTGCATCATGCAACCTTATTATTCATCCTTTCCACCTCACACCTGCATCCCACCAAGGAAAATCATGAAGCTCCTCATCCTCCCTTGCCCAGAAAGACTTGTGCTGCTCCTGCAAGCACAAGGCTCTTTCCTAGGACACTCTGAGTTTCTTGTCCTTTTAAGACTTTTACAGAGTTGCCCTTAGGGCTAGAACATTACAAGGTGTTGTCAATCCCATCACATGATTGCACACTGTGAAGAAAAACAGAGGAACCACATGATTTAGAACCAGGTTTACTATTCTCTGGAGAGGAACCTGACAAAATGATGTCCTAATGAGGAAACATTCCTTTTGCAATTGGCAAGATGGTTCCAGACACCATTTTTATACACAACACATACACACACACACACACACACACACACACGCATGCATGCATGCACAGACACAAGTGAACACACATTCCATGTGTCCTCCGACTGGTATGCTAAAGCAATTTCTTTAAAACAAGGGGAATAACCTGGAATCTGATACATTTTTGTCAAGATGCAAACACACATAAGCATATACACATGTGCGCGCGCACACACACACACACATACCATCTTTAGTTTTTTATGCCTGGAATTGAAGTTTATACAGGAAAAAAAAAAAAGCAGAATTCTCAGAGCCAGTCCCATGCTGTGTTACTGAAAAACCAATGGATTTGGCTCCGTTCTGTTAACCATCAGCAATTATCTTCCTGTCAAAGCTAAAGGTAACAAATTTCCCCATATCCAGCAAGGCTATATCACCAACCGGACACCAACATCATCTGACGGCAAGTAAATCACCACAGCAGCCATGGGTCCTGACAGACAAATGCTCTGTCTCAGAAAATCCAGGCCTATCACTCAGAGGGGGAAAAGGTGTTCTCAGCTAGTCTCACAGAGAAGAGATTAAATGTTGGAGATTCCATAAGTACAGCAGAAAGCAAAAGCCTAAATATGAGAATTATTAATGGACTTTACACAGGTCTTTTTAATCTGTGGCCAACATATGCTCATCTATTTTACCTTGGACTGCCTAGCTTCCTGATGGACATAAAATGCAGGAGTAGTGCACAATCCCTTCCATAATCAGTTCCAACAGCACAGGAACAATGTCCTGATACCTAGCAAATGGGGACAATGTTAGCACTAGCTGTTCTTTTCTAATGAGAGCTGTGCAATAAAATCTACCATTAATATGCCCTGTCCTTACACTTCACAATAACATTTGTTTCATGATATGCTACATAATAGGGAGATCAGTTCTACTCCCACTCAGGAACCAAGTACTACATTATCACAGGGCAATGAGAAGTTGGCTGGAATTCACCGATAATCTATGGGTGAAAGCAGCATTTTCCTCCTAAAGGACAGAGAGCACTGGTGTCAGACTCTAAGAGCCACTCTACAATGTGAGAAAAGCCACCTTTAGCCCTCACAATCACCAACCATTAAATGTGGGGCTGGAATGAATAATATTATGCAAACACTGCTGGTGGACTCTCCATTGGATTAGACCAGTATGTGTGGAACCAAGTGCCTGCAGGAAGCTTGTTTTATTGAACAAATTACTTCATTCAAAGCCCTTTCTATGAACCAAAAGCTTAAGTAGGAAAGGGGGTGTGTCCCAAAAGATATCACTGTTCTCAAAAAAAAAATACAATCTTCCTGGGAGGATAAAGTTTATCTGTAGAATCCAATTATCTACTGAGAACATTGAAACAACTAGCTTTAACTCTCCAAAGAGACAGGCAGAAAAGGGAGAGAACTATAAATTGTCACAAAGTATAGAAACAAAGGAGACATTACTGACTTAGTACTTTGATCCCATAAATAGTATGTTATTCTTTTAAAATAGCTATTGAATAAATCTCTGACTATGTGGACAAGCACTGACCAGATACTTTTGCACAGAATGTGCACATATCATGAATCATTTCTTTTGACTCCCTTTTGAAAGATGAGATCATGAAAAGTTAAAGAACTAAAGAAGTTGTCCAAAGTTACCCAGTGGAGAAGAAATGGATCCAAAGCTCAAATCCATCTCATCACTATTGGAGACTTCTTTGCCTTTTGATCCACCATAGCCATCTGGTATGGAGAGGGGCATCCTCTCACTCTGACCACTTGCCTACACACTGAGGACCCCAAACCCAGTATCTGGAACAGCAACAGCTCCATCTGGAACACAGGTCTTCATGGCTGCCTGGAATAAGGCTTAGAGACTAAACGGGGCAAGGGATAAGCTCAGAAATGTCCACCATCTTCTGGCCTGTGGTCTGGACTCATTATCAACACTGTGTTCCAGTTCTGAGCCAGCCTCACCTCCAAACAAATAGTCTCCCAAGGAAAATACTAGGTGGCTTGAACTTTTAAGATCTATATCTAGCTAGGTACTCGTGGCTCGAGTATGTAATCGTACCTACTCAGGAGACCGACATCTGTGGATCAAGGTTTGAAGACAGCCCAGGCAGAAAAGACAATGAGACTCTTATATCCAGCAAACTAGCAAAGAGCCAGAAGTGGAGGAGTGGCTCAAGTGGTACAGTGCCAGCCCTGAACAACAACAACAACAACAAAACCAAGCAAAGGCTCAGGGCCCTGAGTTCAAATCCCAGTATCAGCAGTAATTGATAAAACATTATATATAATACAATGAATATATAAATTATATATTATATAAAATGAAATGACTACACTCTATATAATGAACACAAGTATAAGTTACACACACATATATATGCAAATATACGTGTATATATAAACATATATATATATATATAAAATCTATGTGCAGTGTTTGTCAAATCTTAAGTATTAGGTTGAACTACCCAAACCATCATTTATGGAGTTCAAAACTGGTGAAGTATTTGCCCAGGATGAGGGCAGCATAAGTATGATAAATTACCTACTCTCAGGTAGAGAGAATTATTACCCTTAGAGGAAAGGTTTGGTTTTAATTTCATGTCAAAGTTAAAAAAGGCTTTAGTGAGAGAAGATAAATCCCTGAACTGGTAAGGAGAGATCTAGAAGACCAAGTTCTTGGTGTGTCTTTGCCCCTCACCTATCACATGACTTCTGTAACCTTCCCACTCTGCTCCATTTTCTCCCATGTGACATGAAGTTGTTAAGCCATCTATGTACCTAAAAAATTTTTTCCAGTTGTCAAATGTTACTGTGCTAGTGACTACTTTGAGGATGACAGAAGACCTTCCCCTGAGAGTAGACACTTCTCTAAGGAGGACAGAAATCATGAAGGAACAAGAAGAGTACATTGGGCAAGATGTAGCTATAACAGAAGAAGAAAGGAACTCAGGAAAGGGAAACTGAGATCTAAAGTTAAAGTTGCTAATGTTTATAGGATTAGAAAGACCAGATCTAAAAACTCAAACAGCTAATGGTTTCTGCTTTCCAACCTGTTGAATACCCAAAGCTCAACAAGGAACTAGGATAGACAGCCTGAGCCATATTTTTCTCATCATACTCTCTAAGAGGTTCTGAGACCTTTAACACATCCACAAATCAAATGCCAGCAGCCAAATGAATCTGACATTATCCTTCACAGGATTTATAGCTGGTATACCAATTCCTTGTCTGGTCCTAAATATGCCATTTATGAGAGAAGCATCCCAAAGCCCCAGGTGCAGCCACGTGTTCCAGTTCTGCCTGCACAGGGTGACAATGACATTTGGGAACAGGAAGAGTTTAGGCAAAAGTTCTCAAGTGTGATAGTGCTTTGAATCACAATATCAAGTTGCTCAACTGGGCCTGTGGAGAACCTGAAGCCTAAATATAAAAGTGACCCTAAGAGAGATGGACCTGAAGGACTGAGCTGGTCATCATACAGATGTCTTCCTATCTGTACTATACTAGCATTTTGTGACCCAAGCGGAAGACAGCAGTCTAGAAGTGCTCTGACATGATGCTCCTTCCCCAGCTGGCCTTCCTGCTTCCCCGTTATTCACAAGGATTGTTTCTGACAATAAGTAAGCAATATCTGAACAATTGCCTCACCTAGCAAGTATAGAAAAGCACATGAACTGGGCCTAAAAGAAGTTGCACTTATCTGACTGATCAACTCAACTAAGTCACATCCCTTCTCTCAACTTATTTCCCCATTGCAAAAGTGGTCATCTGACCTAGACCATATTTTACACACTGAAGACCTACACACCACCACCTGTGGCATATAGAAATAGTTCACACACACACACACACACACACACACACACACACACACACAAAGAAAACATGTTTTAAATAACAGTGTCTGTGCCTACAATGAATAATCAAGAGATTTCACAGAAAAAAAAGCTTATACTGTTAGCTTCTTTTAAAGAAGAGATATCCGATGCTCTGCTTCCAGCATGGCAGGGTGGCTTATATTGAATTAATCCCTGCATAGATCAAAGTTATGAAAGTTGACAAAATATTTTTGAAAACTACTATGAAAGGTTACTAGAAAGAACTTAAAGCAGGTAGAAACTGGTAGATTTTTCCAGTCCTGGGTCTTGAACTCAGGGCCTGAGCACTGTTCCTGGCTTCTTTGTGCTCAAGGCTAGCACTCTGCCACTTGATCCACAGCACCACTTCCGGCTTTTTCTATATATGTGGTGCTAAGGAATCGAACCCAGAGCATCATGAATACGAGTCAAGAACTCTAGGTCATATCCCAGCCCTAGATGTTGATTCTTAATGTAAATCACAAGGCAGATTCTGAAACACCAACAGAAAGGCACTTTTATTGTCTGGTAGAGTCACGATGGATGTTTGCCACTGAGAACAGTTGGAAAGTAAGGAGAGAGTCCAGAAAGGGGTACCAATATCATTTTGAAAACTCTACAACTAAATCTTGATTACCGTGACTGCACATTTACTGGGAAGATTTTAAGACAGTGGAAAGTAACAACTAGAAGCTGAGAGAAAAGAATATAGGTTCTAATTGCTGCTTTTTATAGGAGTGAATGTGTCATTTGAATCTATCCAAGCTATCTGCCTTCTTAGTCATTTGTTGTTGTGACAAAATACCCAAGACAGCCTACAGGGGGAAAGACCAAATTCTGAGTCACAGTGGCAGAGGTGTCAGTCCATGGTGAGTTGATTCCATTACTTTTAGATGTTCATGTCATGGTAGTCAGGAGAGAGAGGGGGTAGAGGGAGAAGGAGAGGGAGAGAGTGAGAAGAAATATTTCTTTTACAATGACATACCTCTCAGTGATCTACTGCCTCCAACTAGGTCCCACCTCTTAATAACTCACCCATCTATGAACCAGTCAGTGAACTAACTTATAGATGGATAATTACTCCAAAGATCCAGTCACCTCACATTTTAATACCAGTCAGAACCAAGCCTTTAACACCAGAAGAGACATTCTATATATAAACTATAAGACAAATTTTTCAAAAAGACACAACATACTTGCAATAAAAGGAGTAACAATAAAATTTATGTAGTTGTATCAGCCATAATACCCAAGCTACATAAATTATAAGAAGTTAAGAAATGAATAATATGGTTGTGGGACAAGTGATAGAAGGGATAGCCTTAAGCAAAGAAGCTCAGAGGCTGTGTTCTGGCCCTAAGTTCAGGCCCCAGGATGGGCACCAAAAGAAAAAAGTCTACCCTACAAAAAAGAACGAAAATCAGTGGACACAGCACATGTATGGTACCATGTTATGACTGTTTATTTGATTTCAAGATTTTTGTTATCTAAGCAAAATTTGGACACTGCTCTGTGAAGTGGTAATGAGAGTATATAATGAGGCATTCTATTGTACAAACATACCTTGCATGCTCAACAATTAACTGATGATTAAGTGTGCTTGAAATGTTGTCACTCCTAAGCAGGAACACTATCCAAAGCTCTTTTCTGGCCTGTTCCATGAAGCTAAATAGCTATGGCCAATATCTTAACCATTGATACAAACAAATTGCAAATCATCAATAGTCTTTGATTTGGACTGGTATATTACTATCTCCTAATATTGAATCCCAAGTATATAGGCCAATGTATCACAGGAGTTCTATGAACACTCTTGATCATACGAGTGAAGGAAATCCATGAATTTTGTACGAGATATCTCCTTAATATGAGATATACGTAAGAGGAACATAGAGAAGTTAAGAGAAATGGGTTGTGATATTAGAATGAATTCTATCTGGTGATGTGATTTGAGGACATATAGCTTAGGGGGAATCATTTAAGCTCTCTGAGTTTCTGTTTTCTCAACTGTGAAAAAGGAGAAATACTGCTTTATCAAAAGGTTCTTGAGGTAACTAAATGGGATAATGTCTACAAAGTCCTTAGCAGGAGGGACTATCAGACAGGAATCACTTAATAATTAAAATGATCTTTAAAGTTATAGTCCTCAAAGCAGCTGAGTAACAATAGATTTTGAAAGATTATGTCTCAGTGAGTGCTTTGATGAACATGTAATTCAGAAGCCTTTAAATGCTTCTCATAGTTGAGGGACAACCATCCCACAATCTTACTTCCTTGAATCTGCTTTGAGGCAAAGGTAGTCTGACTACAAAGTAGTAAGCCTTTTCATATGAGCTTCTCCTGCACATGTGAGTTAATTCAACAGCACCTGATTTGTAGCATGCATCACAGAAGTTTCTATCTCCTATCACCCCAGATTCATGGATGATGAAAACACTTCAAATAAGGGTCCTATGGAAATCCATAGTCAGAACACATAAAAAGGGAGAATTGACTGGGCGCATGTAATCTCAGTGACTCAGGAGACTGAGACCTGAGACCCCAGTTCAAACCCAGCCTAGAAAGGAAAGTCTGTGAGACTCTTAACCCCAATTAATCACCAGAAAACGAAATGAAACTGTGGCTCAAAGTGGTAGAGCACTAGCATTGAGCACAAAAGGTCAGGGACAGCATCCAAGCTCCATGACTGACCAAAAAAAGAAAAGAACACTGCCTCTAAGATCCTCCCATTTCTAGCCATGGGAAGAAGGAAGAAGGAGAAGAAAGAAGGGAGAGGGAGGAAGAAGAGGAGAGGAGGAAGGAAGGAAGGAAGGAAGGAAGGAAGGAAGGAAGGAAGGAAGGAAGGAAGGAAGGAGAAAGAAGAAGAAGAAAGGAGGAGGATGAGGAGGAGAAGGAGAGAAGGAGGAGGAGGAGGAGGAGGAGGAGGAGGAGGAGGAGGAGGAGGAGGAGGAGGAGGAGGAGGAGGAGGAGGAGGAGGGAGAAGGAGTCCATTATGACAAATCTTCCAGTGTGTTGCTTCAGAACCATTTGGGCCTGCTTTGCTTGCTATTAATGAATTAGATCAAAGTCAGAGATTATAATCTCAGATTCGGAAGTAGAGTTGCTTCTCATTATTCTCTTCTTCTGGCCGAGTGGATTTCTATCTGCCTTAACTTCCCACAAGTGGTTAACAAGCCCATCCTCACCAGATTCATGAAGGTTAGTGGTTAAGCCTAAGCTTGATGATAAGCCATAAATGTAATTTGAAATGTGAGTGGTTATTACCAAAATATATGATAATAATTTTATATTTAATGAAAGAGATGAGAGCATGATAAACAACACAGTTTCAGGGTAGGCACCCTGGGGGACTGGCATGAGTGGACACTCATCACTTAGCAAGGTTATAAAAATGCAAACACATTGCCACATATGAATGATAAACACTGAGTTTATGATCTCTTTTCTTGAAGGAACCCCATGCTTTCAAGGAGGGATAGATGATAAATATTGTAGAGAGAGAAATCAAAGGAAAGGCAAATCAGAATGCCTCCTTCCTGTTGGTATCAGCACATGTTATAATCAAGGACCTGTCCACGTAAATTCTACACACCATGACTGAAGATGTATACAAAAGGCATAAATAGTAAAGTAATAATAAGGCTACAAAGGTATGACAATATATTTTAAGCTTTTTAATCACATTAATGTGACATGAAGTGAAAGAACATGAATGAGAATTTTAGGAATACTTTAGTGAAGTTCTGAATCTAGAGTCAAAAGTGAATATCCTTATGAAATAGGAAAAGGTATGTCCTGCTCCTCCAGAAAAAGGGGGCAGCGCCTGGCTATTGTCTATAGGACTGGATTCTCCTAAGTCCCCAATTTCTGCAAGTGATCTGTGGTGTGTGTAGCTGTTCTGGGCACTTCCTCAAGGTCCAGATCTCATGGTGCTCCATATGCCACACGGCTGCTCCTCAGGAGAGGACTGCATGATCTTCAATTACAATCCATGCTAGGGGACCCAACGTCAACCCAGACACAAGTCTTCCCAAGAGGCTGCAGTACAGGAAGGGGATCAACTCTGTAAGCAGGTGAGAGAACCCTGGGCAAGCTAACTATAGTGCCAACACCTCTCGCTATAGAGCCTCCAAAAGCAAAGTGGCAATAAAAGCTTTACAACTATCCCTCTTTACGCTGAGTGTTCTCTTTCTAAATTAAAAGTCGTTTTCCATTTTTAACAGCCCCAACAATAACACTTTATAGAGCACTCTCTTTTCACGGAGCACTTTATAGTCATTAGTTATTTAATCCTCACAGGTGTCTCAGGAGGCCAACTGGCAATGGACTCGCTCACTCCCTTCTCCTTGTCCCTAAGAGCAGAAGCAGGACCAGGAGCTCATGTGCTATAGGTGACAGAGCTCCTAGCACAGGGGTGACAGACAACAGCAAAATTATAGGCATCTAGTTTGCATCCTCTGTACTTAATGATATTTTCATAACAATTATTTTCTAAACACTGTCAAACAATTTTCACCTATGGAACTAACTTTTTGCCTTTGTTCCCCCTTAGCAGATGCCAACAGGAGTTGTTACAAGTGGTAAAGATTTTATTACAGCCTTCAAGTTAACAATTCCTCCAAAATGTGTTTGTTGCCTGGAGAGGCAGGGAGACATCACCAGTCCATTCAGATATAACAAATCCACTCAGTGAAATATCTATCCAGTGGTAAGGCATTTCTACTTCATGGAACTATTTCTACTTGTCAGCTCAAACTCTAGACAATTTCAGGAGTCTCCCCCAACCACACACTCACTACAAATTTTCCTACCTTTTCTCTGTATTTCATTTAATAAATATTTAAGAAGTATTGACTGCTGAGTGTTACAGGGATGCAATCTTACAGGCACTTGAGAGTCTTGGACATACAGTTCCCACAGCCAAGTAACAGACATGAGATGCAAACACAGCTTCTACAACATAAAACAATAAGGGCAAAGTACCAAAGTATAGCAGTGAGAGAATGTTATGCAGGAACCCTGAGTGTAATCACAACATAATGGCTTCAAAGAAGACAGTTTTTAAACTAGGCCTTGGAAAATGAGCAGAGACTAGACTCAGATGTCTGCAGAATGATATCGCACCAAAAAAAAGAGGGGATGTTTGTTTCTAGATACCTAATGTGTAAGGTGGGGTGAATAAAGGCATTCATAGGCCACTTCGTTCAAGAAGCCCACTGCCCACCTCAAGCTACTTACTCTTCCAATATTATTTTTCTTAGTTTTTCAGTTAATATCAGCAATTCCTCTCACTGTTCATATTCCATCCACCATCACTGCCACCACTACCACCATCATCACTGCCTATCATTATGTAAATTCTATTTAATTCAATTGTGAATCCAGAATACTGTATGGTATAGTATTAGGTCCTCAATACACATTTGTAGAATTAATTATCTTGCTACGATTACAGGCCTATGCTGGTAGTCCTATCTACTGAGGAGCCTGAGATCTGAGGATTGCAGTCTAAAGTCAGCCCAGGCAGACAAATAAAAGAGATTCTCATCTCCATATTAAGCAGCAAACAAGCCAAAAGTGGAAGCATGGCCCAAGTGGTAAAGTACCAGTCTTGAGCAAAAAAGCTAATACGTGAGAGCATAAACCCTAAGTAAGTTCAAGCCCCAATAATGACACAAAAATAAAATCAGTTACCTAATTAACTACTGAATCACAGAATCTTAAAATGAACTCTATCCCCAGTTTTAGCTCAGAACTTACATGATTCACCCTATTCAAACCCTTACTCTTTGGGATAAAGAACAAACCAATGCAACAGCAATACTCACAAGACAATATGTTGGAAATTAACTGTACAACTTGGGGCGGGGGACCTCTGGGTGGAAGGAAGGTGGGAGAAAAGTGAGGGAAGAAAGAGGTAACAAGTATGACAAAAATGACAAGTATGTACTCACTACCTTATACATGTAAATATGTACATCACCTTGACAATAAAATTAAATTTATAAAAAAAAAAAACTTACTCTTTGCCAAGCACATGTATGGATACAAATAGGCCACAGTGTCATTTCAGAGATCAAATGCTCTGAGGTCCCCAGTGACTGTCCTCACACCAGAACTCACTAGTCTGGCCGGATGGGGAATGAGAGCCCAAGAAGTGTCCAATCCAGCCCCAAATCAAACCATGGTCCAAGAAATGACCTCTGAGGGTAATTTACTGCAAATTCACAGCCAAGGGTAATAGAACAGACATACAAGATACCAAGTATGTCATGCCCTCCTAGGAAGAAACGAAGTGGCATGTAACCTCCCTGGATCTTAGCAGTACTCTCTCCTCACGCATCCCCATGAGAACTCTGGAAGAATTACGAAGAAGAAGCTTGTGCTCAAGTAGATCTTTAAAGAATGGGAAGCCAAACAGGGCACTGGTGGTTCAAGCCTGTAGTCCTAATTACTCAAGAGGCTGAGATCTGAGGATTGCAATTCAGAGGCAACCCAGGAAAGGAAACTCTGTCAGACTCTTATCTCCAATAAGCTGCTAAAAAGAAAAAGGAAAAGAAAGAAAAAGAGGAAAGAAAAGGTAGAAGTGGGGCTTGGCTGAATGCTTACTGGAATGCTATCCTTGAGCAAAAAGAAGTTCAGGGACAGTGACCAGGCTCAAAATTGGGGGAAAAAAAGAATGGGAAACCAGCCCTACAGTCTCCCAAAACTCTCCCTATACTTCCCTAGAGATCATTTTTCCAGAGACCTTTAGGACATAAATTTACTGCAATTTGTAACCAAACAATAAAATAACAGCAAATGCCAGCAAAGGGTGGGCAACTAGTCACAGCTATCTGATGAAATCCCATGGCCAAACTCTAGTTCCCTCTCCCACCCCCCCCCCCCCAGCCTCTCTGCATAAGCCAGCAGCTGGCCAGGGACTCCTTTATGGGTTCTACACCTGTCCAGGGCCTCTGTCAACTAGAAGGTGTCACTTCACACCAAACACATTTCTAGGACCACAAGGATAATTGAGACAGAATGCTAAGCCCGTATGGTTTTGCTTTTTTTGTGTGGGGGGATGGGGAGGGAGAGGTATCCATCTAAAAAGCCTAATCATGGCTAATTCCCCGTTTGCAGCCATCCTGGGATTTCATGCAGAGCACTGGTTTCACTAAGGTAATTGGTGCTATTGAAACAAGCTAGTGCTCTGCAGTTCGCAGCTTCCCTCCTTGCCTCTGGGCACGGAGAGGATCAATATTTGTTAGGATTGCTTCTTGTTCCAACAATGTAAGATTTACAATACTAGCTGGGATTCTCACTTTGTCTTCACACAACTCATCAGTGGAACCCAATTACTAACCTCAGACAAACAACATTAACATGAGCCTCTATGCTGCTTTATTGCCCTTCATCCAGGTCTCATTTCAGGGTCTTCAGGCAGTGCCACTATAACAGATACTACACTTTAAAGTGTGCTCCAAGGAATAAATTCTCAGTCTTTCATTACTCGTACCTTGATTTACTTCATATCATCTTGCCGCTATAGACAAAGATAACACACTGTAAATTACAGCCATCCTGTCTGGTAGTTTCAGAGGTAGGGGGAAGGCAGGGAGTAATGCTTTGGTGCCACAATTAGCACTGGGCCAGGTGCTACTGCTCCCCCATAGGCCACGATT
Organism: Perognathus longimembris pacificus; assembly: GCF_023159225.1. Taxonomy (NCBI): domain Eukaryota; kingdom Metazoa; phylum Chordata; class Mammalia; order Rodentia; family Heteromyidae; genus Perognathus; species Perognathus longimembris. The sequence goes on along the minus strand of NC_063162.1, from coordinate 50,369,638 downwards.
AGTGGGTGTTTATTAGGACCATTTGCAAAGCATGCTTTGAACATAAATCCCATCCCCCACTTTCAATGCCCCCCTCCTCCCCTGGTCAGACAGCCCATTAAATTAGAAACACTTCAAAGCTAAGTAAAAATATGGTTTCAACTATTCTCTATCACATTCTCACATACGCTAGCTACTCAGCAAACATCTGGGTTCAGGAGGTAACTCAGTACATTTATTTAGCAGACAAGCCTCTATAGTAATCAAGCTTTGGCTACTAAATAGCTCAAAATCTCCCCAATTGGGTATCATTTCAGCAGCAGCTCCTTTTCTCTGTCTCAAAGCCTTGATTCAATCAGCGCCTGAAATTTCCCTTTGCCTAGAATTTCAAGTAACAAGGAAGCCTGGGTAAAGAGAGACCCACAGAAACAGTCATTGGAAAAAGTCCTTCAAGTTAGCTGTAGCAGTACCCCCTTATTTGTCCTACAATTTCCTCCATCCTCCATCCTATTCCAGTAGCTGATAACTAAGAACATTAGTTTTATGCGACTTGTCAAGCTCAAATGAAAAGAGAGCTAACTTTAATGACACTGCAATTAATCGCCCCAATAGACAGACAGCTAAAAGACAAGATATTGACTTCATTAAGGATAATGTATTATGTCATTAAGTTGGTAGGGTCACCTTGTGTATCATACATGCCTGCTAATATATTGGCATTTTCCTCAAATAAGATAAATTCAGATATGAGTGATAAAGCTGATTAGAAAATGTTTAATCTGAAGAAGTATTTTCCTTATATGCCTGCTTCCACAGCCCCAGGTAGAAGTGAACTCCTGAGCAACTATTAAAGACCCAAGATTAGCTCAAACGCCGCATTCAGCTCATTTATAACCCAGTCACACACCGCCCCCCACACACACACTCCCACTCTCTTCATTCCACTGGTGGAATCTGGGAGAGTTTTGGGCAACTCCACCATTCACATGCATTTGTTACAAGGGATCATTGTTGTAAAACACCTGTTTTATTCTCAACTTCCCAACTCAGGCAATTCAAATGACAACAGCCACATGTTAGGGGGTAGCACATGGCTTGGTTCCCTATCTGGGCCTGGTTCCCCAAGTGAGTGGGATGGGAAGAAGATTGTGAGACATCACACCTCCAAAATGGATCCTCCTCCTCCTCCTCTTCCTCCTTCTCCTCCTCTTCCTCCTCCTCCTCCTTCTCCTCCTCCTCCTCCTCCTCCCCCTCCTCCTCCTCCTCCTCTTCCTCCTCCTCCTCCTCCTCCTCCTCCTCCTCCTCCTCCTCCTCCTCCTCCTCCTCCTCCTCCTCCTCCTCCTCCTCTTCTTCTTCTTCTTCTCCTTCTTCTTCTTCTCCTTCTTCTTCTTATTATTTGTGTTGGTCCTAGGATTTCAACTCAAAAGCCTGGGTGCTTACCCTGAGCTTTTTTGCTCAAGACTAGCACTCTACCACTTGAGCCACAATGGTAGTTAATAGGAGATTAGAGTCTCATGGGATATCCTGCCCAGGCTGATTTTGAACCTTGATCCTCAGATCTCAGCCTCCTGAGTAGCTAAGATTACAAACACTGTAATCAGCCACTGGCACCAGGCAAAGAACTCTTTTAATGAGATAACTTCCCTTTATTTTTATTTAGAGGGGAGAATTCACAAATGAATTCATCCACTGAAACTTTTCTCTGCCTTTGATTTTACACAAATGTTTTTAAAAGTATTGTTATCATTCTTCAATGGATTCAGCAAAAACAGAATCATAGCTCAAATGTTGTCTGAGGCTAAAGAATTCCCTCAGAAATTGTTTTCAGTCCTGGAATCAGTAATTGGTTTCACAACACATCACAGTGAACACACTGGGCTTCTTCCCAGTAAACAGAATGATGTTTCCATGGCATTTCATTGGTTTAAGTAAAAGACATAGTGCCATGGAGAGCTAAGTCCATAAACAATATGTGGATTAGAAAAAATCAAAATAAATATGAAAATGTAGAGGTAATTGCTGAATATTGAAAAGTGTGACTGAGTGTGTGCTACCGTCTCATGTTTGTGTCCCCCTCCAAATTTATAATAAAATTCTCTCTCAAGGTGATGGCCACAGGAGACTGGGCACTGAGATGGGATGAACATCCTTAGAAACAAGGCCCAGAGAACATGTTCATTGTACTGTGTGAGGGCTCAGTGAGAAGCCTGGGAAAGTGGGCCCTCCCTGATACTAAATTGCCACTGCCTTGGACATCCCAACCTACAGAACAATGAAAAAGAAATTTTGGTTGTTCACAAGCCATCTAGTCTGTGGTATTTTGTTACAGTAGCCTGAATGGACTAAGGAAATATATGTGTCAAAATACTTACTAGATAATTGTCTGTACAGACAAGTAGAAGATACCCAAATAAGCTTTTACAACACAGATCATGCCTGGGTATAATATTGGCTCTGGCAGTATATACCAGAAAGGAAATTCAGAGGCCTTCTTCTTGAATTAAAAAATTTCTGCATTTTAAAGATGAGCACTAGAGTTGCAGCAATTGTCCACATTAATGCAAGGAATTAATAACAAACAATAGCCCAGCTCTGATGGGTCTCAGGCCAAAGCTCTCTCCTCGAATCTCTCCACACCACCTTGCTCCCTAGATCGGTGCATACATTTTAAAATCCAATTTTACATCCACAGATAGAACCTTTTGGATTGTGTTTTACTTCCAGTGTGGGGAAAAAAAATGGAACTCAATGTACAGGGTACCTTATAAACAAAGATGATTAAATAAAATGAGACAGTTTGCCAAACTCGACCAAGCAATTAACCTAAAATTCATTATCTTCTCATGATCAATCTAGTAAATGAAAAACTAAGTAAATATTTTTTAAAAAAGGAGCAGACACAATAGTCCAGAGAACAGAAAAAAAAACACCTCTAATACCATGTCCTCCATCAAACATCACATCACAAACACACTCAGCCCATATTTTCACTTCCTGTTGTTGCTTCTGACATGGAAAGGACTTGCTTAATCTTTCCTAAGGTCCAAGAGGAGGACAAGATGGGCAACACCTTGGTTGCTATGGCAATACCTTCCCAGGGTGTAAAAAATGCTTCATGTCACGCCCTGGCCAAACTCACCACTCATTACCAACACCTGTAGCCCTTCATGCCAAGCCCTCCCTTTTAACCTGGAATCTCATCTTTTCCATTATTTGCATTAGGGTTGTCAGAACCAGAAGTTTAGGAACCTTTCTCTGTGACCTTGGCATTTCTTTGTAGGCTGAACATATTGGCTTTTTTTTTCTTTCCTCTCTGACTGCGTCTCTTCTCATTTGTCATGATTATTGCTGAATTTTTCAACTGTCATTCCCAAACGTAAATCAATGGTTGTCTACTTCCCCTTTGTCGTATCTGCACAGCAAACAGCCTTTCCCTTCTAAATGAAGCTTCCTCCCTTTCCATCCATTAAAAGGGGCCTGTCTGCAGGAGAAGTCAATCCTTTGTTAGGTCATTGCATTTATCACGCTTCCAATCAGTACCTGACACACTTATTCAGCCAGGTCTTCAACCACACAATCATTGTTCACTGGGGGGAGGGGGTGTCTGCTGGAAATTATTTATGCATGGTATTTCCACTATCTGTCTTGGTCACTTTCAAATTTCAAATTTCTCACTCCTGTTCTTCTCTTGCTTGGAATGCTCTGAGAGGAACTTGGGGATGTAGGGGAGGGGGGAGGCCTGGGGGTGGGTAGGGGAGGGAAGGAAAAGAACAAGGAACTTTGTGCTCATGGCAGCAGCTGGAAGCAAGTTCTCTGAGTAAAAGAAATGGGAAAGCTGGCTGAGTCTGGGAACCCTAGTTACAAAGCACCATTTAAGTCAGGAGACTCTTGCCATGAATGACAATAAAAATTTCCATGATGCTCTCCATGAGAGTGAAGCCCCTTCAGGCTTCACCCTTTATGTGCAGACTGGCTTCAACTCTCATACAGAAGAGCTTAAGAGAAAAACTGTTTCCTGAAGAAAAGAAAGTAAGTTCTAAAAGCTCATACTTCCTCCAGGCAAGAAGTTAAAACGTCTTGTCAAAGGATTCCAAGATAAATATGGAACTGATGCCAACTTCACTCATGGGCATTGGCTGAGGCACCCAAAGTTCTCCAAGCAGCACCCAAACTCCAGCACCCAGTAGATTTCTCTTCCCACCCTCGGCCAGCTCACCCTTTATGCCCTCACCACCCCTCAAAGGGGGGGTTGCTGTAGCTTCTGTTACAAGGAAATGTGGAAATACCAGCTTTCTCCTTTCTTATCAATACTTCCAACCTAGGGTTCATGGATAGCAAAGGAAAGGTGGCCAACGCCCTACTTGCTTCCCAGTCACCTCCTGTCCCTCTTTTCTTCCGCCAATGTGCCCAGGGAAAGACAAGAAATGATGGTGATTCTAAGGCATGTTTAATTTCTATCTCCCTCCTTTTATCAAGGAAAAGTTACTGAGGAGTTTAACAACTGTAATTCCATCCATTTATACCATAATAAATAACAGAGAAAGTCTTTCACCTCAAGTCGCTTTCCTTAGATCAGCAGGTGATGCCCTCCCCTTCCCCAGAAGCACAAGTGCACACTTTGAAGACTCAGAAATTCAGATGCCACTATCGTGGCATGGCTTGGCTAAGGCAACAGAGAGAAGCGAGAGGATTGGGGCTGCCTTGTCCTCCAAATGCTAACTGGAACTGGGAACACTGCAATACGTATAGTGCTGCTTTTACAAATGCACGATATTGCCTATATAGCTGAACATGACCGTCCATGTGAGTGCGGGTTAACAGGGAGGGGACAGCAATCTTCCACCACAATGCTTACACAGGCAAATGCTTCGTCTCCAGAAAAAGCCCATCCAACAGAACACAGCTATAAGAACCTAAAAATATAGCCCAGTGCGAATGGATAGCAGCTGGGCATATAATCCTAGCTGCCTGAGAGGCTAAGAATTGGAGAAACAAGGTTCTTTTTGGGCCAGCCATGGCAAAAGAAAGTTCACAAAACCTCATCTCAACAGAAGAATCTGGGTGTGATGGTGCAAAGCTGTCATCTCAGCTATCATGGGAAGTACAAAATAGAAGAACTGTGGTCCCGACACAGGTCTTGGTGGGGGAACGAGGGAAGGAATGAGGCCCTATCCCAAAGGCTGAAGGTGTGGCTCAGCAGTAGAGAGTACTGGCCTAGAAAGCATGTGGTCTTGAGTTCAAACCCTAGAACCACAAAAAAAAAAAAGAATGTAAAGGCAACAAAAAGACTATCTCATAGTATTCCCCACACATTTGTTAATGCCTTCTTATCTACCACATCAACTAGATATACAACTTGTGAAACTGTCCATAGTGAATGGGTTTGGAGAACCAGATCCAGCATTCTAGCAGGTGACCAGAGAAGAATTATTGCTTCATTTCCCTCAGTGGCCTTAGAGCATCTTACAGGGTCATCTACTGTTCCCTGGGCTCCCTGAGACCTCAATTACTGTATCAGGAAACCACATTGGCCTGGATACACTGGTCTTAACAAAGTCTAAATCTTACTGTGTTTTCATTCAAAGATCACATAGAGCCATACCTAGCATGTAACCTTCTGTTGACATCCTTGTCCAAGCACAGGTATAGGTATTTAAGCAAGTCTTGAGCTATTTCCCCATTAGTAATGCATCAGAACCAATTTCCATGGTTGAAACTGGAGTGACAGATTGAGGGATGAAGAACCCAGCAAATCTCACTGGCCAATCTCCTCCATCCTCCTCCTAGGATATCCCAGTAGCCTGGCTATCCTTTTAGTCTGATCACTTGCTTGAAGGTGATGAGGCAGAATGGTGACAGCTCAGATAAGGTTCCTGTCCACAACTTCCTTAAATTTGGACCCACTGTCAGAAATGATAGTATCTGGCAGGCCATGTGTTGAAAGTACCTGTGATTATTTCAGAAAGGCTAGAACTAGAGTGTCTCTAAGCACCCTGAGTTGGTTCTTTTGGGGGAGGAGAAAGGAAGAAGCTATGCTTGGATATTTCTACAGAATTACTAAGTGACTCCTTACTAAGGCTTTGGGAAAGCAAAGGTACTATTTACAAAGCACTTTATCCACATGCCATTCACACAAAAGCCCAGCATTTCTCTAATAGTCTTCAAGATTATAATCTATTCTAGACTTCCAAATATAACTCTTGGTCAGGTGCTTAATGCATAAAAGCCACAAGAGTACCACACTGAATGAAGATGGTCAAAAGAAAGTGGTGAGTGTCCTTTGGAATAAAAACATAATTTTTTAAAGGTTTGGTTTAGCAGACAAGATAATAAACTCAGGTTGCTGGCTAAAATTAGCCAAGTTTTTCCTTGAGCTTCTCTGTATTCCAGCCAACTGGAGGGTGGGGGACAGTCCAAGGCATGGAATCGATAGCCATGTGACCTGACCAGAAAGGCTATATAGATCAGAAACCATTAAAATAGGAATGAATCTGTACCGTAGAACATCAGTGTTTATTAGTCTTCTGGGATCATAAGCAAGAATAACTGTAGGAAAGAACCAAAGACCTTATATATGTGCAGGCACAATCAAGCTTTGAAATAGGAAGTCACAGAATCTCATTATTGACAGACATGTTTAAGGAGATCTTACACAATTTTGTAGTTCTCACAACAATCATAAACGCAACTTCACAATCCTATGTTTTCTTATGGAACTAGGCATTTTGTGGTTCATCCAGGTTCCCACGTGGTGAGGCAAAGAAAGCATATGGAAAGATGCAATGTTTCCGGTTTTGAATGGAGACTCCTAAATCAATAAACACTGACCACTCTGGACACGGTTGCACAGCTGGTAGAGCCAAGATTACCCCTAATCATCTCCTACTTGTATACCTCAATAATGTTGGTGAAGGGAGATATCCTAAATCTCAAAGAAATTTCAAGCTCATCCAGAGATTTAATGAGGCACTGAGCATTCTTGAGTGGTCTTTCTTGAGAAGAAATTCAGGGGAAGGAAATACCTCAGACTTTGGTTTCACATTCCCCTTCCCTTCAGATCCTTGCTTAAAACAATAATAATGAATTCCCCAGAAACATTTGACCATCCTATCTTCGCCAGGAGATAAAAGGATCTATCAGTTTTATCACTTAGGGTAGAACCCAGCAGATCGCTTCTAGAAATGTGGGTCTGAGGTTGTAGAGAAGCCTACAGCAATGGAAATTCTGAATGGAAGCATTTAACATGAAATACCACTTAATTAGAAATGACAGTTTAGACAGATAGGCAGTGATTTATGTGTTTAGGCAATGTCAAATTTGTTAGTGACCTTCCTGTCTTTCTTTCCCCTTTTACAAGAATGCCAATGAGATAAGTGACTTCTAACACTGGATGCTGGCTCTGCTATTCCCATTTTTACTGTGCCTCTGACATGTCCTGAAAGTCTCTTCTTCCTGGGTACATGCAGAAATCATCATCTACTTGTTTTTAACCTAGACCAAAAGGTGGTCTGGGCTCTCAAGCATAGTGATACAATGGCAAGACTGGATGGAATGGTGTCATTCCATGGATGCTTGTCTATTCTCTAGAAAATGCCTCTTCTCTTCCCCTTCCAGCTACCCTAATTGAACTATGAGGGAAGGGGAGGGTAAGAGACGAAATGGGGCCCAATGGAGCAGACTGAATACCCCAGGATCTCATGAATAATGTGTGTCAGTATAGGTCTTCAAACCTAGATGTACTGGCTCAAAAATCCACCCCTCTTCCTCCTGCATTACCAAAGGATAGCCATCTAAATATCAGCATTTATATTAAGCATTAAATCCATTTTACTAAACAGTAACTATGCTCTCTGTATATGATGCACCAGGCTTTAGATGTCAACTAATTTGACTTACTCTCCCTTTCATTGCCCTTATATCTTGCTTAATAAGACATTTTATTCAGATACTGCTGAGGTAATAAAGGAAGAAGCGTAGTTGCCAAATGTACTGCCATTTTTATTTTTAGCTTCACTAGAGTAAGGGGTTATTTTCTTGTGAAAAGGATGAAATGCACTGCCGGCCTTTTAAATTGTATCATGCAATCCTGCTTTTGCCGGAGCAATAGATTTCCAGATAACTGCACAATCTTCTCCAAGTGTTAAAAAAAAGATGTAAAAAAATAAATAAAAAAGCAAAATAAAATAGCGATCAACAAAGGTCTTGGGCCTGCTTAGTCCCAAGAATAAAGCATCAACAAGAAAGTCATTTGTAACCTGCACCCCACAAATTCACTGAGACCCCACCACTCCAAGAACAATTCCAGTTCTGTTGCCAGCCAGGCAACGCTTGAGTAGTTCCCACTGTAACTGAAAGGTGATGATAGTAGTGTTAATGATCGTGACATTGATAGTGATAATGATAATGATGGTGGTGGCAGTGGTCATGACAGTGATAATGATGGTGATGGTGGTGGTAGTGATATTAAACTATCATTTATTGAAAGACTAACATACAGGTGACATATGCTTCATATGCATTATCTGATTGTTCACTATAGCTTTACAAGACAGGTATTATTACTGTTACGCCACAGATGAGGACATTGAGGTACAAACAGGTTCAATAACTTGCCTAAGGTCACCAGTGAGTATATGGTGAAGCCTGGTGGATTCCACAGCCTACTCTTAAAACTCTTTAGACCTATTGAGACTTTGAGGTCAGTTGATCTGGGTTTAAATCTATTCCACTGTTTTATTCACTTTATGTCATTGGGTAGCTTACTCTTTCTGAATTTTAGTTTTCAAATCTTTAAAACGGGGAAAGAAACCAATACTAGCTTGTAAACCCATGGAGAGTCTGTCTCACTCACCTCATGTCGGGAGACCCCTTCCCTAATGCTTGAATTCTGGGCTGGGGCAACTCCAAATTAACGAAAAGAACTGGATTCTGATCCAAGAGTAGACATAGCATAAAAACAGTAGAATCAACTTGGAAGGACTGAGCAGGGAAGGAGAATGGGAGAGAAGGAGGAGGTGAAGGTTAGGGCTGCTTCTCTCTAGCACCTTCTCCATCACATGATGAGCTAGCAGCAGTGAGAGAGGGTGGAGGCATCTATCCAGGCTGGAAACTCTTGGTTTTAAATGATGTGCAAACACCCATGTGGAATCTGAGTCACCCAAAGAGTCAGTACAAGGATTGATGGGTGGAAGTTCTGGAGAAACACATTTGGCTCATCCCAAGAACAAACTTCCTACCTGTCCCAGGTAGGTTGTCTGGGGCAGCCCCTATAAGTCATGAGTCCCTGGCATGTGAGGCCCTGAGCTAGAACTCCAGAAAGGCTAGTGAAGTGTCACCTAATCCATCTTAAAACTCTTTTCAGAACCTGGGCACGGTCTTTTAGCTTTTATACTCAAGGCTGGAATACTACCACTTAAGCCCCATCTCTACTTCTACATCTCTACTTCTGGCCTTTTGGTATTTTATTGAAGATAAGAGTGTCATGGACTTTTCTGCATGGGCTGGCTTTGAACCTTGATCCTCAGATCTTAGCCTCCTGAGTAGCCAGGATTACAAGTATGGCCACAGGTGCCCAGCCTGAAATTTTTAATGATGTCCCATGAGGTTTGCAATGTGGCTCTGATGCTTTAGGGCTTGATTCAGCCAGAGAGTGGGGAAGTGGGGGAGGAAGAGGAGGAATGACTCCCTAAAAACACATCAAGCCAACCTAGATCTCACAAAATGCAGCAGACAGTGACCAGTGTGTGGATCACTATGCAGGAGGCTGGAAGGGGTCAGTCTGGATCACAGAGAGGATTGGAAGATTCTCACAAGAAAAACACAAAACTGCCTGCTGTAAAAGCAAAGATCCAGCAGTGTAGAAAGCTCTGCTTATTCACAGCAGTCACAGGCCCAGAAGACCTGAATAGTGGCAGCCAGAGCTGGTATTGGGGGAGGGAGTCGCTGTGCTGGCAGAAATGGAGAATGTGTGGGGAGATCTCCAGTTGTCATGTACACCCATAAACACTCAGCAGAAGACCCACTATTCACACCAGGCTGCACATCAAGGTGGAAAAAAGGCCCACTTACAGTCATGTACCTCCAGCTAGGGCCTAGAAGCCCTGGAGTGGGTGTTTCATCTCCTGGCAACCATATGTCTCGGGAAAACGGGTATTTTTCTGCAGAGCAAAAGACTTAGAAATTTCAGACAAATGTTCTGACTGTAGCACAGATGCAGTTACAGTTCTGTGACCAGAAGGCTCTGTTGGTAACCTTCTGTCTTTCCCTTCTTCTGGCCCTCTCTGAGCTCAGGTGACAGAGCAGAAAAGACCACTCTGGAACCTTGCTTCTTCCCAGACAGCCCAATCTGTTTTGCTTGCCATTGATGTCCATCCTAGCAAAATACTTCCCTGAATGCCACAGACACACAGGAATCATGGAGACAAAACAGGATTCAACCTGGAATGTATTTGTATCCCAAATACCATTACCCACACACACTTTCACATGGATTACAAACAGGGACACTAGTGGTAGGATGCCTGGCTTTGAACCTCATTCCCCTGCTTTCTAGCTGTGTGATCTTACATAGTTCATTTAACCTCTATGGACCTGATTCCTTCTCTGCACAATGCCATTATTAATAGAAGCTACCATATGGGTTTGTGATAAAAAATTAAATGGGATATATATATTTATATATACATAACTCACTTCCTACATACACACACATGCTTAACTCATTTCATGTATATTATTTAACTTATTTCATATATTCATATGTATGTGTACATTTATAATTTTGTCTGACACATAGTAGGTACTTATATAAGTTGTTACTCTTAGGACCACTACCACTATCACTACCTACCTCTTCCACAAATGACAATTATTTATTTGGAAAGAAAAGAAACCACCCCCCTGGGGGAAAAAAAAAACCTACCAAGCCAAAACAAATATTAAATATCGGGGCCATCTCTAGTTCAAGAATCTGTCTGGTTCTTAGGACATATTTTTTTCAGGTCAGATATGCAATATATTTTTGATATGATAAACTGTCCTATCCCAACCCCTCCCAACTCAAAGACTCTCAAGCAACCAGGGCAATTAACTCATAAAGACGTGCTGTATGTTACGCAAGGAGGACTCTAAGGCCTGATATAAAAAATGTTCATTACCAGCCAGGCCTCTGTGAGATGACCAAATTAACCTCACTGCCAGGAGTATATTAAGAAGGAATAATAAATTATTCAAAACCTAATGCTGATAGAGCAAAAAAAATATTTATGGAAAATCATCAGATTATTGCATTTTAATCACAATGCTGTTTTCTGGTTGAGGTGTTCAGTCACCCAAGCACTTTAGTAGAAGATAAGGGAGTCCCCAGTGGCTTGCTACTGGCCTGCTCTCTGAGGGGGCAAGAAGCTAGCAAAGCAAAGGTCAGCCTAACCAGCTAGAGAGCTGAGAAATCCAGCAACATGCCCAGCCCTCCCGAGGTGCCTTTGCAAGACAGCCACCAGCTATCACCCAGAGTGGCAGGCTCCCATGTGACTAGCAGGTACCTCTAGATCCTCTTCCCTGCAGAAGCCCAGAGCAGCCCCCAGCCCCTCAAAATTCAATTCATTGGCCCTTGAGAAAATGGAAAAAAAAGATGCAAGCACAGGAGAGAAACAAAAATCTTCAGAAAACCACATCAAATGTGTTCACCACTATCCACCCCCTTCGCCCCTTGCTGCTGGCTTCGGAGCTCTGCGGTACCCCTCCTCAGCCCCCACCCCCTTGTGTAACATCTCTAACTTCATGCCATGTTCTCTTCCTCTTTCAGCACGGCTGAGCAAAGCTGACAGGCGGATTCCTTTGCTTTTCAGGGTATTAAAGCCACTTTCCCGCTCTGACAGCCTGTTCTACTCTGCCACCTTATAGCTGGGGCTTCACACTCCTCTGGGCAGCCAGTCCTTCCTGACAGACCACTGTCACTTCCTATCATCCCCTCTGTATATCCCGTTCTCTCCCCCTCAGCACGCAGCCTGGCTTTCCAACCAATGCAATTATTTTTTTTGACAAGCCATCCATCAGTTTTAACTTTAAAAGCACTTTCTGCTGATATCCATTGTTAAATCCTTTGGCTTTTTTTTTATGGGGCTTGCATGAGAGAATATGATATCAGACATTCAAACTAGCAAACCATGTAAATTTACTTTGTCCTCAGCTATGTTTCCAATTTCACGTCCAATTTTTCGGTACATTATGCGTAGTTGTTGTGCTTAATATGATGTTGTCAAATCCCATTAAAGTTCACTGCATTGCACGGCTTTAAAAACAGGTTACAATTTGCATTCTATAAAGAAAGGAAGGAATGCGGTCTGAAGTCAAGCTGAATCTTATTAAAATTATCTGTTCAATTGTTACATTTGTAGATGGAGTAATTTTGAGGCATTAGCTGAGACACATATGAAAATGTCAGCGTGCCAACTAACGACAATGAGAGCAAAAGGAATATCTCTGTGAAACTCAATAAAGCTCCTTTGCTGGTGACATAAATTTGATGGTAATCCGAGGAAATGAATAAGGGCCCATCCCGTTTGAATAGGAATTACCTTTTCTATTAAATCACTTTGGGTGTCTTTCTACTTGGCCTACATCTTGGTCTAGAGCCACAGTGAGTCTCTGGGGACTTTTTGTAAAGCAGGGAGGGAGAGAGAGATGCCAAAAAAGAGTTTCCTTAAAACGCCAGCTCACTCCTGTGAAAGATGGCACACTTGGGTAGCTTAGGGTACCTTCAGAGGAGTCTGGCCATTTCTTTTTCCTGTTGACAGCAAGCAGAGTTTATCCATGCAGCAGCAAAACTCTATTATCGTGAAGCAAATCTCTGAGTACAGAAAACTTGGGGTGGGGATGCAAACAGCAAGTAGGCCTTGCAAAGGGGGAAGTCCTGGGGGCTGCTAGGGTGGAAGGGGATATGGTAGGAAGAGCTGGAGACAGCTGATGAGAGACTAGAAGCGATAATGTAGCACAGTTTTTAAAGGCTTTCCTGTTCTGTGAAGCCTCCATCCCAGCTGTTTTCATCACAGAACTGATTCCTATCTTTCCTGTTATTAAAACTAGTCTCTGATTTTTAAAGTATCCATCCCTGGCCCTGAGCAGAACTATGCCTTAAGGGGCATTATTAACTGAACCATTGACTTCATTGACCAGAACAAGTTAAATTTTTGTTTCACACACAAAGAATATTCCCAAAGCAGACATCAATAACCCCTTCAATGTTATTTTATTAAGGATACCATACTTTTCATTTTTTCTAATACAGTCAGTATTTAAGTAAGCCAGAATGACAAAGAATAAAATTTAGCAGTGAGGAAAGATGTGAAAGTTGGGCTGAGACAGAGAAGGGAAGGGGTATGTCTTGGGTAAAGTTCAGATACTCATTTATTGCATAACCATAGGAAAGTTACTTGGCCTCTCTGAGCCCATCAAGGATCGGTATTCCTCTCATAGTTACTACAAAGATTAAATGAGATAATCCATGCAAAATAGCTTGCATGTTCTCCTTTTCATGTTCTTTAATACATATTAGTTAAACAAAGGGATTTCATTGTGATGTTCTCATATATGCATATAACATCTCCATCAGATCCATCTGCTCCATTATTCTTCCTCATCCCCTACCAGGGTCCTTAGAACAATTTCAGCAGGCCTCCTTGTTCTATTTTTATAGATGTACATAAAGACCATCAACACCTCTCCAAACGCTCTTTACTCTTCTCCTTCCACTTGAATCCACTCCCAAACAGAAGCTACATTACATTCCTAATCTCCATTTTTAAGGACTAACCACCACATATGAGAACATGCAATATTTAACTTTCTCAATCTGGTCTATTCTGCCTAACATAATGATCTCCAGTTGCATCCATTTTCTCACAAATGACATAAATTCATTCTTCTTTATGACTGAGTAATACTCCATTGTGTATATATACTGCATGTATTGATCTATCCATTGGTTGATGGCCTACATAGCTTGACACATGATGAAAGCTTGGTAAATATGGTCAGCCACAGCATCAACCACCATCAGTAACATTAAAAAGAGAGTACAGTCACTGCCTTACATATGAATCTGTAACCCCTCCGTTCCACACTTTGACAATAAAGAAAAAAATTTTAATAAAAAATTTAAAAAATAATGTACAGAAAATACAGTGGAAGATATGGGAGGATATGGGAGGAAAAGACTTAAGAAGAAGTCAGGACTGAAGATGGAAATGAGTATTTCACCTAGACTCAGGTAAATAACAAGGTTTTGATACTCATAACAAAGCTGATAGCTACTTTGAGACTATGTGAAGAAAGATTCCAAGGTCTCATCCACATTCTGAAGAAAGCCCTGTAAGTCATTTCCACATAGAAGATGGAGGAAGCTATAATTTATGTAAGGAGAGAAGACCCAATGTTGGGTTCCTGTGTCAAAGAATGATCATAAAACAAAGAAGATAATCAGAGCAAGAGTTCTTAGTCAACGCCACAGACAAGAGGAAAATGACTAGAGACAATGTTTCTACAACCAGAATAGAGAGCTTCCAACAAGGAGAAATCCACATTCCTCTCTAGTCTCAAGCACTCAAATGGCAATCACACCCATGGTCTACAAACCAAAGATTTCCCAACCATCATGAAACATCTAGGAAGGCACACCAAACCAAAACCCACACTGCAAGGTAAGGAGAAGAGAGACCATCAGGCAATGATTCAAAGCAAATAGGGAGAGATTGGCCAGAAAGAAAGGAACTAATGATACTAAAGAGTAGTGCCCCAGGTGGAGCAGGGAAAGAATGAGGTAAGCACATGGCTTTGTCTCCATTGGGAAATCTGTCACCATCAGGATGCACAAGAGACAGACATCAACCCAGAAGGAAGACTTGTGAAAATTTTACATTTGGCTTTTCTTATGACAGTGGAAGGAACAGAAAAGAAGATAAAAAGTAAAAGGGAGCAAATGGAGGAACAATTGGAGGAAGGAGGAGTTTACTTTCCAGAAGCACTAATAAATCGAGATGACAGCGAGGAGGGGATGAAGCAAAGGAATAGGAAGTTTATCAATACAAAATGTCAGGAAGGAGGAAGAAAGTGATATGGAGATAGATAGTTTGAAGCAAACTTCCTCATAGCAAGAGTATCTAGGAATTTTAGATCTTGAAAACAAAACACACTCCAAGTTAGTTTTAAATAAACTTTAAAAAAAAGAAAAAGAACTCAGGGCCTGGGCTCTGTTGGTGAGTTTTGGTGCTCAAGGCTAGCACTCTACCACTTGAGCTAAAGCTCTACTTCTGGCTTTCTGGTGTTTAATTGGAGATGAGAGTCTCATGGACTCAGGAAACCTGCTCAGGCTGCCTTCAAACTGTGATCTTCACATCTCAGCCTGCATACCTAGATTGCCTCACCCAGCCCAGTTTTAAAGAAACTTTTGAGAAAACATCATTATCAACCAGAACATCACTTTGGGATCAGAAAGAAGTATCTATAAATAGATAACTAGAAATGGGCAAGTATAGACAGATACATGCACATACATTCACAGTATTTTTTCTACTTTTTTAAATGCTTAAAAACCTTTCTCTTTGCTGTTTTGTTTTGGAAGAAGGTAATTTTTTTAGTTCTGCATATATTTTAGATTCTTCCAAAACAAAACCGCAAAGAACCAATAGCCCCCTCATCAAGTGGGCTAAAGACTTACAAAGTGACTTCTCTGATGAGGAATTGAGAATGGCCAAGAGACATATGAAAAAATGCTCCACATCACTGGCCATAAAAGAAATGCAAATCAAAACAACATTGAGATTCCATCTCACCCCAGTAAGAATGTCCTATATCAAGAAAACTAACAATAACAATTGTTGGAGGGGATGTGGCCAAAAGGGAACCCTACTTCACTGTTGGTGGGAATGTAAACTGGTTCAGCCACTCTGGAAAGCAGTATGGAGATTGCTCAGAAAGCTAAATATAGAACTCCCCTATGACCCAGCAGCCCCACTTTTGGGTATCTATCCAAAAGACCACAAACAAAATCACAGTAATGCCACCAGCACAACAATGTTCATCGCAGCACAATTTGTCATAGCTAGAATCTGGAACCAACCCAGATGCCCCTCAGTAGATGAATGGATCAGGAAAATGTGGTACATATACACAATGGAATTTTATGCCTCTATCAGAAAGAATGACATTGTCCCATTTGTAAGGAAATGGAAAGACTTGGAAAAAATTATACTAAGTGAAGTGAGCCAAACCCAAAGAAACATGGACTCTATGGTCTTCCTTATTGGGAATAATTAGTACAGGTTTAGGCAGTCATAGCAGAGCACCACAAGGCCCAATAGCTGTACCCTTATGAACACATACGCTGATGCTAAGTGAAATGAACTCCATGTTATGGAGACAATTGTTATATCACAGTTGTAACTACTTTCAACATCCCATGTGTATCTGTAGCTTCTATTATTGATGATGTTCTTGTATCACCTTCCTGTGGTTTTACCTACACTATCTCTGTAATCTTATCTGAGTATATTGGAAACCATGTATACTGGTATTGGAACTAGGAAATTGAAAGGGAATACCAAAATTGAGAGACACAGGGTAAAAAAAGACAAACAACTACAAAAGCAATACTTGCAAAACTGTTTGGTGTAAGTGAACTGAATACCTCAGGGGGGGAAAGGGAAAGGGGGAGGGAGGAGGGGGATATGAGGGACAAGGTAACAAACAGTACAAGTAATGTATCCAATGCCTAATGTATGAAACTGTAACCTCTCTGTACATCAGTTTGATAATAAAAATTTGAAAAATAAATAAATAAATAAAATAAAAGTTTATGGTGAAAAAAAAAAAAACACCTTTCTCCAGATTGTCCCCTATGAGCAGAGATTAAGGGCCTCCCACCAAGTCCAGGTGAGACTATTTCATAGCATGAGTTTCTATGTTTGAAGGGTGATTAATACTTCACTTATCCAGTCCTCCCCCATTCCATGAATACCTACTACAGCAGGGACTACCTGCAGAACAAACTGCTGAACTGTGGTCTGTAATCATCTTTAGACACAAATGTCCCGTTTCCCCATCTCTGGAGTGGCAGTACTCTGAGATTGAGTACTGCACATTCTACTACCCTATACAGTAGTAATTAATATTCTAATAAAACTTCAACAAATTCATCGATTTGGGGAAAGCAATGTCAAGTAGCAACAACTGGGCCTAAAATAGTGCTGAAGAGCCAGGTTCCAGCAACTTGGCGTTTTTGTGTTTGCCAAGTCTCAGATCCTATTAAAGATTTAGACACCAAGGGCAGAAATATTCCTGTTTAAATATCTTAAGAGTGACTCCATTTGTTTCTTCTTACATTATTAATTTAACTGGCTTTCAAGCAATTGGATGTGAGAGGCATTAGGCAGGCCACACACCGAAGGAGAGCGCCCTTCTCTCTAGAAAGTTACTGTAGTGGAACAAGATGGCTACCCCCAAAACCTCACAGGGTGATGAATTTCTGAAACAATGCAACTAATTATGAAGATGCCATAAATGGACTCAAATGGACTCAAAAATCAACAGAGGTGTGATGGGGCTGGAAAAGAGAAAACAACAAAGAGAGTTATTCTGAGCAAAACACAACATATGCACATCTGAAATGCCATGGTGACACCTCTTGGTGCAATTTTAATACATACTAAAAAATGAATGACAGGAAAGTAAAACAGGCTCTTAGGGACGGGACAGCTGCAGGAAGGGGTTCACCTAACAAGGTGAGTGAATGAGAGCATGGTGGAAGTTTCTTTGTATGTATGAAAACAGAACAATAAAACCTGTTGAAGAGTGAGGGAGGGGGAGGTTGACTAGGATACATTTACACACATGTATAAATGTCACAGTGAAATTCCCCTGAACAACTGATGGACGATGACAATGATGAGATATCCACCCCGCTCTCACTGCTGCAGCTGAGACCACATTACATGAAGCTGCAGGAAGACATTCCTATAACTAAAACTCTGAAACCCAAGCTAACTGACATTTTTTTTTCCTAATCTTTGTTTGGTTCCCATATTGGGGCTTGAACTCAGGGCCTTAGATTTATTCACTTAAGGCTAGCATTCTACCATATGAGCCACAACTCTACTTCCAGCTTTTTGCTGGTTAATTTGCTGGTCTCGTGGGCTTTCCTGCCTGGGTTGGCTTTGAACTAAGACCCTTAGATCTCAGCCTCCTGAGTAGCTAGTATTAACTGTATGAGCCACTGGTTTCTGGCTTATTCTTTTTCTTTTGATAAAGCTTACCCTGGTGTGTGAGAAGAAGGAGGGCCTAGGATATAAGTTCTGTATTAAGAAGGCCCAGACCCTGGACTCAGTACTGCCACAGCCAGCTCTGAAGAAATTCCTGGGAGGCCTCCTCTCTGTGTTTTAGCTTCCTCATGTGTAAAATTAATGAGAAGAGTTGGATAAGATCAATGATAGCATGAATTTGGTATTAGACAAACTCTTAGATTACTGCAAATTCTATCATCCCAGGATTACTGACAGTACTAGCTAGGTGACCTCTGCCCTTAGTTTGTTTGTAACACATCTAGCTTGCTCCCAATGTGATAACTCTGACCCTTTCTAAGTCAGGATCACCAAAGTATGACCATAAGTGATTGTAGGGGAAAAAAACACTGCAAATTGCACCAGATGTGTCAGAAACAGAAACAGTTCTCCTAAGTAATCTCCAATCTGCTGGCTATGGTAGCACTTTCCACCTGAGATGCCATACAGGTCTTGGAGGAGACAGCAGATACTCAGCAGAGGCTCTCATAGTAGTGGACAGACTGGGCTAGGGCTGGGAATGAGGGGACGGGCAGGGTCCAATCTATCAGGAGAATTCTAGCTGCATAAAGATCATTTCGGGGGGTTTAGTCAAAATGATGTTGGCTTTTATAAGAGGAAGGGAGTGATGGTTACTAGTAATTCATGGACAATGGTGTGTGTGTGTGTGTGTGTGTGTGTGTGTGTGTGTGTGTGCTGGGGCTCAAACAGAGTCTGGGTGCTCTCTGAGCTTTATTTTCTCAAGATTACCACTCATCACTATACCTCTATATCCATCTTTTTGGTGGTTAATGGTAATAAAAGTCTCATGCACCCTCCTGACAGGGGTAGTTTTGAACTTCAATCCTCAGATCTCAGACTCCTGAGATCTTGGATTATAGACATGAACCACCAGCAACTGACAATTTAATTTTTTAAACTGCCCTGCCTGTGAGGTATGAAAGACCAAACTCCCTATTGAGGGCCAGTGTGTAGACTTGGGTCTACCTGCCTCCAAAGCCTAAGCCCAGAGCTGGTTAATGAAATGCCATTTTCTAATTCTCCATTATTTGATAAATGGCAACCTTCCTAGATTCCAGACTCAGCCTGGGCTTGACCTTACTAACATTTCCTGATACAGGGAGCCAGCCTTCCATGTAAAAACGATGGTTGAGGATGGACCTTTTTTGAAATTGAGCTTAAGGCCCCCCACTAAGCTAGTTCTGTGGTCAGGGAACAGCCCAGAACTGTGGACAATGAAGCCATGTTTTCTAGAGCAGAGAAACCCAGGAGGATATCCTATAAGACCCAGAGAGCACCACAGAACCCCTAAAGCCAGGATCCCATATTACAATGCCCCAGCTTGGGGATGGGTGGGTAGAACTGACAGGGAAAAAAGAAAAGAAAACCTAGAAAGACCACCAGAGCTGCCTCTGTCTCTAGAGACAGGAGAGAGGCTGCACATACCCTGAATGGTGGCTGACTTTCTCTCAGGTCCTAACTCCATCTTCTGTTTTTTCCTGGAAAAAACATTTTGCTTTATAGTGCCAGCTGAGCAGGCATTGTAAGCCACTCCTGCTCCTTGGCAGAGGAGATCAGAGGCCCTGCCATGGCTTCCACACTGAAAACTGTTGCTAGGTTTATGTAAATACCATGGAAACTACAGCTGGAACACAAAGAGACTGGCAAAGAAGCAACTTAACATAAGGTCAACAAGCCCCCTGACAGAAAGTGTAGAGTGTGCTCAATCTTCAACCCACAACCAACTCTGTTTTCCTCCCTAACCCCTAGGCTAAAAAAGGCTAATGAGATTCACAGATAGCATATTCAATGATGGAATTCTCCACACAGCTTGAATTCTCTCTATAAATAATTTTAAAACTATTACCCAATAATATATTATAATAAAAAAGCTGACAGCATCTTGCTCAACAAGTAATCATTGACCTGGTTTTTACAGCTGGAGATAAAGAACTTTCCTCTTAAGTGCCCCTGGTGATTTCTAGGTGTTTCCATGAAGCTATTGCCTTTATTTACAAGCCTAGGGCTACTTCTTTTCACTGTGTGCTGCAATGAATGAGAGTTTCTTTTGAAGACTGAGAAAAGCAAGGCAGCCCTGGTAGGGTGGGCATAATTGGTCTAAGTCACGTGTGGCTCCACTGATGGTGGGTCTGGTTCTACTTACCAGGGCAGAGGCTGAAATGAGGTGACCTCCCTCCCAGTGACAAGATACTGGGGATCAGTGATGCCAGCCAGATGGGGGCTCTCTATACCTCTTCCACCTAAATGATGCCAACCTGTAGCTATAAGAGTGCAGCCAGTAACAGCTATATGTGCTGGGTTATCTGTATCACCAAGCCATGGACCTCCTGCCTTCAGCCAACATGGAACCACCCACCTGGTGCTGAAGTGTTTGTGGGGACAGTCCACAAGCTGTGATGGTAAATAAAAATACACATGTGCGTGCTTGCACACACATGATGGGACACTTGTCATGCCCATATCTACCTCCCTCCATTCCCCTTTAACGAGGGGAGGAAGACAAGTTTATTTTCCTTAAGGTTGCCTTTACCTTAAGATGGTTCATTAAAGGCCAAGAAGAAGGCAGTGCAAGGCACTGAGAACATTCAGGTACTTCTGATCACTCTCTAGGTTTTTGTGCTGCTGGCCAGGGTAACCCCAATGGGTCCAATAAGGGCCAGCACAGCACCTGTGAAGACCCTGCCACACTTCCATACCTCAATCCTCTGTATAATTAGATATAAAAGCTAAGACATAAAAAATGCCAAGGTCCTTGTCAGCTGAAAACTTCTCTGGTATCATAACACAAAGTTGTGGTGTCTGTAACCAATAGTGACATACTAACTGAAGCCAGCCAGCCAGCCAAGACAACAACTATGCTGTAAACAGCCACCGTGTGTGTGTGTGTGTGTGTGTGTGTGTGTGTGTGTGTGTGTGTGTGTTATCGATAGAGAACTTTATCCTTCTTTATCAGTAAGCCATACAATGTGGACTTAGATTTATACAAGGGGCCACAACAACTAGAGGTGGCATTCATCCTGTATTTCCAACATAATGCCTATCCACTGATACAATAACAGATTCATTAGACAACTTCTCATCCACTGAGAAAGCCATCTGTAATTAGGGAGTGTAACATGCACTAATGAACCAACCCAGTGGGAACAGAACAATCATTTGAGCCAGGTCTGTAATCCTAGATACTCAGGAGGCTGAGATCTGATGATCTCGATGCAGACAAGTCTAAAATTCTTATCTCTAATCAACCAGCATAAAGCTGAAACTGGAGGCATATAAAGTGGAGACATGAGATATTTGTCTTATTTTGCTTGACTTTCTTTGCTAAACTTAACACCTTGTTCCACTCACTTTCATATGAGTGATAGGATTTCATTACTTTTTATGGCTGAGTAATACTTCATTGTGCAGGTATACTACCTTTACCCATTCATGCATCAGCAAATACCTCAGTTGAATCTTGGCCATTGTGAACAGTGCTAAAGTACTCATGGGAATGCAGGTATCTCTTGGCTGGACTGACTTCTAGGTCACATGATGGCCAAGACAAACAAATCACAACATGGGGTCTGTAAGAGAAACCTAATAAAACTTTTCTGTTGTCAAAAAATGGGGCTCTGCTATTAAGGAAGATCACTCTCTAATCAAATTATTCTTAACTATGGAGAAAGAATTAAACATTGCCTCTCTTCAACTATATCCCTGGTCAGAGAAAACGAAAATGCTATGTACTTATATGGAAGTGGAAGTCCTTCCTTAACTTGCAAGTCATGTAGATGAAAAAGATGCATCTTTGCTTTCCCAGCCCTTGGGATAAATGTAGTCACAAGTCCAGTTTTAAACTTGGAGCAAAACACATTAATAGGAGGGCTCCATACCCATTATTATAAACCACACATTTCAACAGCTGGAGACTCAAGAGCAACGAAACAGCTGTGGAGAACACAACTACCAGCTGTAATTGTGTCTCCTTTCTTGATCCTTTTACATGCAAGCATTGCATGTGCTTTGACCTTTTTTTTTTTTTTTTTGGCCAGTCCTGGGCCTTGGACTCAGGGCCTGAGCACTGTCCCTGGCTTCCTTTTGCTCAAGGCTAGCACTCTGCCACCTGAGCCACAGCGTCACTTCTGGCCGTTTTCTGTATATGTGGTGCTGGGGAATGGAACCCAGGGCCTCATGTATACGAGGCAGGCTCTCGTGCCACTAGGCCATATTTTTTTTTTAAGAAGGAGAGGAAAAAAATATCTTGGACAGTTTTCTCACCAGGGTGGCCTTTCACAGGATTTTTCTTTTTTCAGATGATATCACTTCATTTTATAAAGCTTTTCTGTATGTGTGATCACTTTTAAAGAAACAGACAGGAGGTGCTTCCCAGAGAAACAAACAGTCAAGGGAACAGAGGGAGGACAGGAAGGAGCTGAAATCCCAGAGGCATTTCTCTCTCTGAGGAGGACAATGCTCTGGAGATGGAGAAGCAGCAATGATGAGCTGCTTTCCCCAGGAAGACGGAATGCCCTGACTCTGGGACTTGTTCCCACCCCCTCCATCCACTTCAGGGTGTCTTCATGTGCCCTTCAATGCCCCCAGCAGCTGTCCCCCACTGGCAATGTCTCTGCCATTTGGGGCATGGCAGATGAGCTCTGGCTTCCTTTTGATGCTAAGCTAAGGCCTTATAGCTCTGAAAGAAAAGCTGAGACAAACCTGAACTTCAGAGAGGAATGAAGAATCTCCAGCTGATCCCATGTCTACCAGGACTGACTTCTACATTATATACAGGGGACAAGATCTAGTACTCCCCAATTCCAACAATCCCTAAAATGTCCTGATTTCTACAGGCAGATCTTCCCTGCCTTCCCTGCCCATGGGCCTTTGCACATGCTTCCTGAGCTAGCCTCTTTCAATTTTCCCTTAACTAAAGTCTATTCTTCAGCTAGACCAAACTCACATTTCACTCTCCTGATTCCTCCCTGACTATCCCTAATAGTTCTCTCTCTTGGTTTGAAATTTCCCTGCAACTGGAAGCCAGATTATCCCCTCACACTGAAACACACATACTCTTCCACTGCTAGGATACTACATAATAAAGTCTACCCACATAATGTAGCCTACAGCCTCACATCAAGTCATCATACTTCCATCCTGTACATTTACCATCTTCTATTCCCCATCCTCACATTCCCTTCTTTCCACCCCATGGAACTGGAACTGCAGCCACACAAGACAGGCACCATTATCCACAAAGACCCCCACCTCCCTTTTACCTCCAGGCCTCTGCCAAGCTGTTCCTTCAGCCTGGGATATCCTAGCCAAAGCCCCAGCCAGTCCCTCAAACTCTTCCCAGAAGCCTCCAGGAACCCAACCTCCCATGCTCCTACTTGGCACGAGCACCATAAAAATACTCTCACAGGGTTCAACAGAACAGGCTTTCAACAAGGATCCTTCTCCTGAGAAGATGAACCAAGGATTCAAGTAAGACTACTGTGGGGAAGAGGTAAGGAATGGGAATGTGGGGTGAGGAGGAAGGAGAGGTGCTCCCTGGAGCTGGGGAAGAAAAGGAGGCAGAAAAGAGTACACCTGAATAAGTAAGTGTATTCAAGAAAACAGGCTGGATACTGGGAATATGGCTTAGTAGTAAAGTGCTCACCTCGTATACATGAAGCCCTGGGTTCATTTCCTTCGCACCACATATATAGAAAAAGCTGGAAGTGGTGCTGTGGCTCAAGTGGCAGAGTGCTAGCCTTGAGCAAAAAGAAGCCAGGGACAGTGCTCAGGCCCTGCGTTCAAGCCACAGGACTGGCAAAAACACAAAACAAACAAAAACAAAACAGGCTGTAGCTCCTATAGTGGCTCCAGTCACCCAGTAGATGATGCTTCTCCAGAGCAGGTCATTAATTCTTTAGCATTTCGAATCTTCTCTGCCTCATGGGAGGCAAAAGGACCACCAGGAAGCAGAGATGGTACATAAGCACAAAGGGGTGGGCAGCAGGCATACATGGGAATGAGAAGGGACTCAGCCATCACCAGTGGCTGCTGTAGCCTCACGCTACAGGAGTGTTGTACACATTCAGTGGTACCCATCTCTCTATGCTCTTTAAAGGCACCTAACACTTTATTCTCTGTGGATAGCCTTGGGAATTTTAATTATTTATGCTAAATGGAAGTCACCAACAAGTGAATTCATTTCCTATCCCACCCCAGGATGGAGACCAAGCCATGTATGAACTGGATTCCCACCTTGCTGGTTATACACACTAATTCATGCAAGGGTTATAGACCAAAGTGTAACCACGTAAACAGTAACAAAGTTAAATAAGCTCTTCAGAACAGGAAAAACCCAAGAAATTGCCAAATTGCTTAGAATTTCTAGTTTTCCTGCAGTCTCTAGCTCCCAAGCGATGCTGCTATATCCAGGAAGTAAAGTGAAGAATTTTCAGGAGTCTTCAGTGACTCCATCAGCTCCCTGCCCCCAGCTCCCTGGTGCTTGTCTCATACATGATGCAGCTAATGGTCTTGGTGCCCAGGCTATGGAAGCAGTCAAGTGAGAGCCAAGCCAGCTTTCCTTGCCAACTTCAGAGAAGAACAGATGTTTCTGCAGCTCTGAAGTACCCACTCTCCTAGGACACCACACACAGGTCACTCATCAGTCATCCGTCTTCATGATGAGTTGCAGTGCGCATCCTCTTCAACAGGGGCTATTTAGTGCGAGGAAGGCCCAGGGTGGTTGTTCCTGCCAAGTCTCTCCAGTGACTCCACACAACTAAACAAGTCAGCACTAAACTAGAAAAGGGAATCCTGCTGTTTATCTTGCTCCAAGAGAGGAACAGAGGAATTCACAGACGACATCCAATCCACAGACAGTGTCCAGGCTGAATTTTGCCTGGCTAGGAGGGTGCCCAGGTTGAGTTTGGTGAGACCTCATTTCCTTGGGATCTGAAGGGGATATCAAGGATTTACAGGCCTGACTCATCTATGATCTACCTCAAGCCACATACTGAAGAGCACCGGGGACTTGGCTCCTATGTGCAACTCTGCTCCCCACGGATAGTGTTTTCAGCAAATCTCTTGGGCTGCAGTTTTTCCTTTCTAAAAAGAAAAGAATAGCCTCCAAGACCCTCCCACTTTAGCTCTGTAGGGACTTCTATGAATTCTCATGGCAGAGTGTATATGCTAAAGTTCATTTATGGAGGAAAAGCATTTGCTGGAACAATGTGTTTATACCCTGGAAAATGTGAATCCTATCACTAATAGTTTTTTTTTTTTTTTTTTTTTGGCCAGTCCTGGGCCTTGGACTCAGGGCCTGAGCACTGTCCCTGGCTTCCTTTTGCTCAAGGCTAGCACTCTGCCACTTGAGCCACAGCGCCACTTCTGGCCGTTTTCTGTATATGTGGTGTTGGGGAATCGAACCCAGGGCCTCATGTATACGAGGCAAGCTCTCTTGCCAATAGGCCATATCCCCAGCCCCAACTAATAGATTTTTATCCAGGAAAGGAAACTATCCTACTATTTTCCTCAGAAGAAAAATGTAACAATAGAAATTTGACTTCACAGCATATTTAGGATAGAAGGCCGATCCTTGTGCTTAAATAAACAAAACTTCCACTGAGGCCATGTCCCAGTCCTTCTGCTTTTTCAGTTTGCTTTTCACATAGTATCTTGTACTTTGTGTCCCAGGCCAACCTCAGACTGTGATTCTCTGACCTCTGCCTCCTGAGCAGTTGGCATAACGATGTGCCACCACATGTAGATTGCTTTATAGTTTTTACTAGAAGAAGAAATCAGTGAAGAAGCAAGATAAAATTTGAATTCAACTTTTTAACAGGAACATGGGGTTTTACTCTCATCTGAAAGAGCCACACAGGAATTACTTTGACCACCAGAGGGCTTTTTACACTGACAAAATGCATTAATAAGACACAGGTGATAAAATTTTAAAATATGAAGTTTAGATCCAGAATAGCTAGAAGCTGAATTAAAAACCAAATGCTACAATAACAACAACAAAACACCCCGGATATGATATACTTCCCTAAAATATAAAGAAAAGTTCCAGTCTTTCCTAAATTCCCCAGATCAGCCTCAGCTTTTCATTACTAAGATATCATGCTGTACATATGATTTCTTGAATTCCTTTCTTTTTTAGTTAAATATCAGAGGAGCTCATAAGTCTGGATTTTGTTTTCTGGTTGGTGTGTGTGTGGTGTGAACTAGTACTAGGGCTTGAACTCAGTGCCTCACACTCTTGTTGAGCTTTTTCACTCAAGGCTGATGCTCTAGCACTTGAGCTACTCTTTCACTTTCAGCTTTTTGCTGGTTATTTGGAGATTTAAAGTCTCCAAGCCTTTTCTGCCCAAGCTAGCTTTAAACCACATTCCTCAGGTCTCAGCCTCCTGAATTACAGGCGTGAGCCACCAGCACCCAGCTTAATAACACACAGGATGGAAACAGCACTGTTGATCATTCATCACAGGAACACTTGTTACTGTATCTCTCTGGAATACGCCCTTGTCATATTCTCATTTTGACTCTATGTACTTATTTCTCCCGTTTTACATATAAAGAGGTTAAAGGACAAAGAGGTTAAAGAAACCTACCCAAAGCCGAGCAGCTAGAAATTGTCAACAAGCAAAAAGAGATCAAGCATAAACTCTCCCACCCACCACCAACAAAACTGGCACTGACTGAAGATACATTTTCTATAAAGATAAGCCACAGCTCTTCTTTTTTACAAGTAATACAGTGAAAAACCATGAGTGAAAGAAGTTTGCATTTGGTTTGACCATTTTCCCATGGTTTCTGAGATCTGTCCACAGCAAACAAGGTTCTGAGGGGGAATCAAGTGGTGGGAAGGATTCCAACCTGAGAACCTACAAGTTCCCTGAGCTACTCAAGACTCTCCATTCTCCTAATATGAATGCTTAAATCTGCTATTTCATTAGATATTTTAGGACCAGAAAAACATCCCCAGTTTTGTTCTCTTTTCTCAATGTATTTCACATCATGACTGTAGTAGGGGAAATACTTTTCCCTTACTATAGGAGTTGTACCTCATCCCCCAAAGGTCAAGGGGTAATGTCCTCAACCCTTAGTCTAAGATTCAGCCCTGAGTAAAATAGTCTGGGTATGGCTAAAGGTGTGAACTAATAGTTAAGGTGAAACTTGAAACTTTAGGGACTTTGCCTAACTGATGTTTTCCTTCCTGCTCAGGAGAAATCCAACTAGATGTACACTGTGTGGCCTTCCATACAGAGACTCAGGGACCCAGGATCTCTCTACTTTGTGACTTCACCATCCCTTATACTTTGGAGTCCTTTACTTCTAACTGGGAGGTGGAGAAAAGGGAACATACAGCCCTCCAGAACAATTGTGCAGCCCCTCCCAGAACAGAACGGGCTGGGCTGGAAGGAGCTGTTCCAGAAACAATTGTTGATCCTGGAGGAAGAGAACTAGACTGGATAAAAATGCCATTTACCCTGTCCACAGTGACTTTAAGACTAACAGCAGCATGAAAACATGACTAAGCAAGACTTCCCAAAGGGAAGGACAAATAAGAAACCACTTCCTTCTGAAAGAAAAATTGTCCATGTATGTAGACAGAGGTAAAGAGACACAAAAATATACTATCTTGAAGGAAATCTCAATTGTATTTTTACAATCACAAACCAACTGCCAATGTGCTGGTATACAAATGGCTGTAATCTACAGTATGGGTGAGCCTAAGGAATGGACATCACCACTGTAATTGATTTTGGTACCCTGGGTATTGTATATACATTTAATGGAACTAGGGAAGGAAAGGGCAACATCAAAATGGAGAGACAAAGGGCAAAAGGCAAACCAATGCAACAGCAATACTCATAAGAAAATACACTAAACCAACTGTACAACTTGGGGGGATGAGAAAGGGGAAGAGTAAGAGAAAAATGAGGGAGGAGGTAACAACTTTGAGAAAAAATGTACTCAGTGCCTTATGTATGAAACTGTAACACCTCTGTACATCACTTTGACAATTAATTAATTTTTTTAAAAAAAGAATGGACATCAGTTACCACTGACAAAACGTCTGGGCCATCCAGCAAAAGCGGGTGATGAGAAAGCAAACAACTTCTAAACTAATGCCTTATTTCAAGAGGCCTCATTGCAGCAAGGGCTAAGGCAGACAAAGAAGGTCAGAACCCCAGCAGATACTGCACTGTATCTATGTGAGTGACACTGGACAAATAAATCAACTTTCTGTGCCTCAGTTACTCATCAGAGGGAAAGGCAATAACTACCATTCCAAAATCTACTAAGTGTGCAGTAACAGCTATGAAAAACTTATAACAATATCCCAAGCCCTCTGAAAATGTAGATCCTGGACTATCGTCCCCAGTTGTTTCCACAGTCAGACTGTATTCCTCTGACTCATGGCCCAATGGCTTAGCCTGCTTCTGAACCCCTTCCACTGTCAGCCAGCATCTCCACTTGCTCTTCCCCAGGAGTCAGGTTCACCAGAACCTTGGCTAACAGGTTACTGTGATGAAGCTCCTTACCCACAGGGCAACTTGAGGATGAAGGAGAGGTGGGATGGCTGGGCCACTGCTCCCTTACAGGCTAAGTTCTCATTTCCAAGTTGGAGCCCATGGCTAGCACTGAGAGGGCTCCTCAGGCCCCTATGATATATTGTAAACACTCTGAACCAGGTGGGAAGTGTGAGCATTACCCCTCAGCTCCATTCCTCCAATGCTATGGGAAAGTAGCAGTGCACTGCATTGCAATCGGTCTTTAGTGTCAGCCATAACCTTCATAAATGGGTTTGTAATGAGAACCCCTTGTTTGTTACAAAGAAGGTATGATGGATGTGGCCTACGAGTGAAATGAAGCCACAGTGACCATCTCAATAACATGAACAGCTGCCAAATATTCATTTAGCAGAATGAGTTTAGAAAACTTTGAGCAGATTGCTTTCACAAGGCTGCCTTCAACAAAAGGAAACATAATTAACGAGCTAATATCAGCATGTGTCTGGCTAAGCTAATGAATATCAAATCACACAGAAACCTGTATAAATCATCATTACCCTGAATTTTAATTGAACTTGCAATTAAACATGACAAATTTTATATACACTAAACCTTTAATTTATACTTTCAAATAAGGAATAATTTATCATTTTTAGTATTTCATAGTTAATTTCCCAATATGTGCACTTCTAATTAACAAGGACAGACAGGCATTTAAATACACATACACACACACACACACACACACACGCACGCTCGCCTCCTATGGCTTCTTTCATAACAATTATTTTCCCTTTTGTATACCTTAGAAACTCCTGTGCCCAGGAGTTTAAAAGCCAAAGGTCCTACTTGTGTATTCAAGCAAAGATCTTAGGCTACTGGGTATCAGAAAGAATGATTTCTCCCTTTTGTTTCTCATCTCTCCACTGGAACATAAGGGATGAAAAGGGCAAGACCACACTACAACAACCTGGCCCAGCCTTTCAGTGACCCACTCAACCTTGCAGCCCCAGCTTGGTTAGAAGAGCAAATCAGTTTGCATTTCAAAGTGGCACCACCTTGGAAATAAATAACCTCACTCCAAAGTTAGAGCCAGGCCTGTTTGTTTTACCTGGCCAACCAGTAATGAGTGCCCCATGTGGAAGGATTTGTATTTTATTATTATAATTGCACCACCATTATAAACATACCTCAAGCAACCTCAGCATAAAAGGCAGGGAGTGCCATTAAAACCTACCTATAAACACTGGGGAAACAAGACAGGATTGTAAAAGGGCCTGCTACAGAAACTAATTGGGTTTGCTTTTGTCCATAATCCCTAGCCTATTAATATGGTAAGTAGTGTGGTCCTGGGAACTGCATGCTGGGAGTCAGTGGGGACCTCTCTACGTGGTTAGGTCTCTAATTGTCTGTGTGACCACTAGCAAGATGTCCTGCCTCTCTGTACCTAGGTGTTCTGGGGTGGGGGTGAGGCCTCAGTAAAGCTAATGGAGATGATTAGGCTTTGTTCTAACAATGCAAAAGTAATTTGAAAAACAGTATAAAAGGTATCAATATCGTAGTTCTCTAGTTCTGAGGGAACAAACAAAAGGAGCAGGCAACCTCCAAACACACGCACATCACATTTTTTTAATGTAACAGTTGTAGGAAATCGGTGCAATTTAAAGACTTTTTTTTTCATTTGCTCTGTGAAGGAGGCTAGACAGATATTATCACCATTTGGAAGAAGAGAAAAAGGAGGCACTGAGGGTGCTGTTCTGGTCAAAGGAAAGCTGGGGTTAGGGCTAGGTTGGAGCACCAAGAATAAGGCATTTTCAGCATAACCATCTGCCTTCCTGTGTCTGCCTGAGAAAGAGCCTGGGAAGAGCCTGGAAGCACAGGACAGGAACCTCAGGGCCAGGCGCAGTGTCCCTCCAACCCCTCCCCTGACAGATGAATGGCTCAGGCAAATGTCTGAGGCCTACAGAGGTCAAGGTCCCACTTCTTTCCAAGGGCAAACTCAAGGCCAGAAGGCCATATAGCCTGACCGTTATCCTGCCAAGACAGTAAGGACACACCAACCAGGCCATGCAAGGCAGAAACGCTGATAGAAAGATAGAAACAAGAAGAGGGAGACCTGTGAGGGCCCTCCTACCACCTTTCATTGCAAAGTGAAGGTTCTAGAGAGATTAAATCACAAGAGGCTTAGGGGAGGGAGGCAAGCCATCAAGGAAAAGAAGGAAGTTTCTCTTTTAAAAAATTACCTCTTATCACTTTAACAATAAATAAGAAAAAAAATTACCTCTTGCTTCCTTTCAATGGCAAATTCCTATTTTGTTTGTAGAGGTTGCCCAAAGGAAAGTAAAGAGAGACAAGAGAATGGTGAATGCATTTTTCTGGGAGATGAGGCTCTCCTATCCCCATAAAGCAAAGGGACAAGTATTTTCACACATTATCAGACAGCAGGGTGAGACAGCCTCGACCAGATTTTACAACTGAAGGCTACCAGAATTTACAACTTGTGAAATCGTGCCTGTCCGTATTTTCTCATTATGCTAGATGTGGCCGCAGACAGAGCACACACTTTCTTTTCCCTGTCCACCCCCCTCCACACACACACACTGTCTCCCCTCCTTTCCTTGTCTCACTACTTCCTAGTTAAACCTTGTCTCAAGTTATCAACACCCTCTGGAGAGATAAGGCCCCTCTCACTTACAAGCTGTCACTAATAATCGAACTTTCAAGACTCCATCTCAGAGAGAGACTCTCAGAGCCACGCAGGTCACGAGAATTAACTGCCACCAGTCCTTGCAGAAAACTCAGCTCATCAATCTATAGCTTTCTTGTCATAATTAGAATAACGGCTTTGAAAATTTGGGCTGATGTTGACTTGGTCTCCTGGCCAGCAAAGAGCGCTGATTAAAATCTTGGTGTGAAAGTTAATGATAAGTGCTGGTGGCGTTGCCATGGAGACAGGGACAAACAATTCCCTGGCTGTGACATTTTCAATGTCCTGGAGAAGAAAAACTGTCCTCTTTAGTGTGGCAGGGTATGAAGCTTATTTATGACTACAGGGCTCAGTGGATTGATGACTGTCGTAACATACTGTCAAATCCTTTACCGACACATTCATTTTTTTGGAGCCCCTGGTGCAGCAGAAATAAAATAAAATAATAAAAACAAAACCAGGGGGAAAATTCTCCAGCAGACCATAGACCACCACCAGTGGACCTTCCTTGCACTATAGGACCTCAGAATTAATGGACAAAGACTTCATACTTCTTGGCTCTGTGGTCAAGGAAAAGAGATGGGCATAATTGGAAATCGCTGAGTAAGAAAGAGCAATATTGTGGCTGCCAGATTACCCTAGGAAATGTTGGTGAGCAAAGTAAGCTATTTATAAATCTCCAAGCTCAGTACCTATACACAAGGACACTCTATCTACTTACCTTAGAGGATAATGATTTAAAATTTTAAATTAGGACAAACGTGGTGGTACATGCCTATAACCCTAATTTCTTATGAGTAGAGATGGACGGGGGATGGGTTTAGTTCAAAGCCTTCCTGGATAAAAAGTTAAGGAGCACTCCATCTTAACAAGTCAGGTATGGTTGTACACATCTGCAGTCACAGCTATATGTGAGGTGCAGGGAGGAAGATAAAGTCTAAGGCTGGTTTTAGGCAAAAGTGAGATCCTATCCAAAAAATAACTATAAAAGGGCTGTTGGTGTTACCTACTAAGCAGAAGGAATCCTAGTACTGGCAAAATCTTAAAAATAAATAAACAGTCTTAAAATCAAGTTTTAGGGCTGGGAATATGGCCTAGTGGTAGAGTGCTAGCCTTGAGCAAAAAGAAGCCAGGGACAGTGCTCAGGCCCTGAGTTCAAGCCCCAGGACTGGCAAATAAAAAAAAAAAAACAAGTTTTGGAAATTCTTCCAGCAAAAGAGACAAACTAGTACAATCAAATCTCATCCATACAACATCCTGTCATAGCACACACTTCCTTAGAGGTTCAACTCTGTGCTACTGATCTCTAGAAATGATGGGTAGCCTGATAGTATGCAGACCATGCTTATATTCACCATTTTGGGGGGGAGGGCAGGGGAAGCTTGAACTTAGTGCCTGGGTGCTGTTCCTGAACTTTCTCTGAGTCTCACAGACTTTCCTGCTAAGCCTGGTTTCAAACTTCAATCTTCACATCTCAGCTTCCAGAGTAGCTAGGATTACAGGCATGAGCCACTGATGCCCAGCAATATTCACTCTTTCCTTTGTCATCCCACAGCAAAGCAGGCAGTATTCCCCTCCCCCCCACCAAGGGTTTGGTAGGTGGATGGTACATTCCTGAAGGGACACAATTAGCTAGGTGGCTGAGCAGGAATGTCACCCAAATCTTTAGAGTCACAGAAAATGGTCACTTTTTCTGAGCAGTTATGGACAGCTGTAACATGGGTCTGTTAAATGCTGTTGGCTGGGGCGACAAAGTAGCTGCATTTCCACGGCAGATAAAGGGACTCATGACTGCAGCAGCAAGTCTATAAAGACTTCTATGGGCTCTGGCAGTTTCCTAGTTC
Organism: Perognathus longimembris pacificus; assembly: GCF_023159225.1. NCBI lineage: Eukaryota > Metazoa > Chordata > Mammalia > Rodentia > Heteromyidae > Perognathus > Perognathus longimembris. The sequence continues at coordinate 50,336,262 of NC_063162.1, read as the reverse complement.
CTTTCATTCAAGGATCCTAGTCATCATCATTATTATTGTTGTTGTTATTAATAATGATAATGAAATCAAACTATGCAAATGGTGGGGAATGGCTTTAGCCCTAAAACGCAAGCAGTAATGTGGTAATTTATCCAATAATGGAATCACAAAGTGATTTTATTTGCTTTTATGGCTCTTTTCTTTCAGAGGAGCTGGGCATCAATAACGGCGAGAGTAATGAAATCAGCTATGCAAATGTGGAAATCATTTTGTCTTAATGTACCAATTTAGCCAGTGCAAGGAATTCACCCCAGTCACAGGTGCTTCGTGACACCTGGAACCAGGGCTGCAAGGCTGCCTGTGCTTCATTAGCAAATCGATCCTGACCTGTGGGGAAGGGCAAGAGCCAGTAGATAGCCACTTGGTATTGAACAAAACCTTCACTCCAGAGCAATCATTTTAGGAAGTGCTCTCAATACTTACACAGAAGTATTTTAACACAAGAGGGAGCAGGGTGTGTTGATTCAAACCCAATTCATTTTCTAGGCAAAAGCCCCACAAAGAGGACCAAGGCAGGAAGGGCCTGGCTGCCAGGAGCCACCACGTAAGAGCAGATCCTCCTGGGCCCTGCCTTTTCACTGTGGAAATAGGTGGCGCTCTGGAGGGCCATGCCTTGGGCCCAGTTGTCCATAGAATCTGCCTCAGAGCTGGATTCCTGGGGAGCTGTATCTCTAGCTAGCTCCGAAGAGGCTTCTCATTGGTATGTCTTTGCTAAGGCCTCCATATCCTCTGAACTCATCTGTAGAACCTGTAACAGTTGTTGCCCTGGGAAAGGGGGAAAAGGAGACAGAGAACTGGGTTCAAGGTAGACCTGAGCTACAAACTTGAAAAGAGAACTGGGTTCAAGGTAGCCCTGAGCTACAAACTTGAAAAGCCTGAGAGATCCTTGAAGGTCAAGACCTTATTTTTTTCCTTGTGTCAGCAGAGCTTGGCACATTGAGCAGCCAATGAATGTTAAATCAAGGAAGGGGTGAATAAGCAGAAACAACAACATCAAGAGGGATGAGTAGGAATGTTGAAAGGGTGACATTGATCAAGATACACTGTATTCATAAAGTGCTTTGTTAGGGGACAATTCCTTTGTGCAACTACTTAAATATTTTTTAAAAAGAAACAACAAAAGTAGACTTCAGTGTCAAGAGTGTTCTAGATGTCTCTATTCAGATGCCCAGAAGAAAATAATATGTATGCTCCATACTGGGCTGAGATACAAGTAACCAGAGCCCCCACCTGAGCCAACCACGTCGAAAGAGCCCTTTCCAGTTCCTACCACAGGGAACCAACAGGGATGGAGCCACAGTCTCTACAGAAGTAGAGTGAACCCCCAGAAAGGAGGCCCAACACTACCTTCTCAATCAACTCACAGCTTCTTCCAGAGTCTGCAAGGACCTCTTTCCCACTCCTTCCTCTCAGCGGGCAAGGTGTTATGAGGACATCCAGCTCCCTAATCTCCCCTATGGGGTAGCCAAGGAGCAGCTGTAGGTTTGTGGAACATGGAAGGGTAGGTTGCATATCCATGTCCATGTACACTGAGGCTACTGATGGAGAAGGAAGTGAGGGACAGAAGGAAAAGGAAGTGCTCTCCATCGAGTCACACACATGTTAAGAAGAAAAAGGAAGGACTCTTCCTTGAATCTCATATCCACTTTCTACTCGAGGCTCAGTTGTTTGTTGTTGTCTTGCGTCAAATACAGTCATAATACTCAATGTATACATGTGAAAATGAAATTAGGAAAATTGAGGGGATGGGGGGGTTGTAAGAGATGGGACAGGATGATGAAAGAGGTAAAGAGGTCAAGATGCATTGTACTCCTAAACAGACATGTTGAATTGTAACTCTTTTGTACAACTATTTAAAGACAATTAAATTTTAATTGAAAAATCATAATCAAAGTCTATGGGCCAACTCCAAAGGCAAAAGAAAAAACTGGGGTTGATGAGTGAATACTTACATGATAAGAAAACATAATTCCATATAGTTCCATTTTCACTCTTTGATTGGTTGATGACTTAGGGAATAAAGCAAGAGTGCATAGGAACAAACTTCCAGTTCAAAACAGATTGTCAATAGTTAAATAAGTAAAGAATAACAAGGAAACTCTGGCAGTCAGTTCTAATTAATTTATGGCAATCAGTCTCTTGTTCTATTCGCTGGCATTACAGCAACACATCTTGAACAAAATACCCGAAGCTTTCATTAGAATCATTAACATAATTTGATAACTGATGGTATTTGATTTCTGACTTCTGCACTTTGACTTGAAGCCTGGTGCAAGATGTAATCTCAAGGATTGTCTGGGTAGCTTTTTTATTATTTTTTTTCTTTCTCCCCCATGAACACTCACATGACATTTCTTTGTTAACTGTAATTAATGTTCACATTTGTCACAAGTTGTATTATTTGGAAAAGCAGTCGTGATGATAAAAGATGTGACAAAGACACACACATGTCGTCTTATCTAGAATGGCTTTATCCTCATTTAGATTTGGGGAAAAAAATAAATGAAATAAGTCAAGCATGTATTTGTTTTCGCAGTCTGGATGGATTGTTTAAAGTGATGCCTTCTCACAGAAACCAATGCAATTAGCTTTCTCAAAAAGAAAAGAAAAAAGTGTCAGGAAAGCCTGAGTGAAATCTCAAAGAGGCAAGGAAATCAGAACAGAGGTTGAACAAGGCAGGCTGTACATCTGCCTTATATTCACCAGTGGTAGAGAGGGAGGCAGAGGCTTCTCCCACACCACCCACTGTGCAAACTGACATGCAGAGCTCATGGCTACTTCGTTCTTCCTCTTGCTTCTGTCTCCTCCTTCCACTCTCTCACTCTCTCTCTCTTATTGTATTGGGGTTCTTTCTGTTGCTAGACAGAAAAAAAGATACTTCAACTAGCTCTATGGAGGGACTCACATAAATGTTCTTAGTCAAGAACTACCAGTTTTACTTGAATCTCTGGCTCCAGGCATGGGTGAAAACCCCTACCCAGTTATACTTAATCAAGTACATGCTTTCTTGCCCATGAGGGACACAACTATGGACAGGGCTCCATGATCTCCAAAGGCATATGGCAGGCAACAGGAAAAAGGGAGGGGTACAATGGGAAAACTTATTCCAAGAGACCCAAAGGCTCGTTAAAATCAGGAATCACTGCAGCAGCGCCAACACTCTCTTACCCTGTCTGCAATGCCCAGTGTGGGTGCAGGAGATTCTAGGGTACACTGCCCAAGAGGGGCAATACCAGACACACAAAACTGAAAGGGGGCCTAATCAACCTCTCTTTCTTATGCCCTTGCCTCTCCCTTTCTCCAACCCAGTCTCAAAGGGGTTTCTCCCATCATGTACTAATGGGCTGCAATTTATTTTAAAGAGGCTATTTTGATCCTCAAGAAGTACTTAGGGGAGCCGGGAACCATAAACACCTCCTTTTTAAAAAAAATTGTTTCCTTTTTCCCAGCCTGTAATTTAACTCTGACTGGCACCACTCAAATCAGGCATTCCAAGCACAGACTGCCTTCAAGTCAGCTCCAACTTGGAGCATAGTTTTACAACCAAGTTAGAAAGCCCTTAAAACAAGGTTTTCAGAGGGAAACATTTGACAGACTTAACTCTCATGGTACAAATATGCCACAATGACATAGCAATTAGTTATTCAAAATACTCTAAGGGATTACAAGCTTTTTCAAGTCATTTCATAAATATGCCCTCTTCTGGTATACAATCAGTAATTATATCATTCTTATTCAACTGTAAACTTCCTGGGTATGATTTATATCTCATTGAAATCAACACAAAAGTATTTGTTTTCTCAAAGGAAGAGGCCCGGCTCTAATCTCCAAGGCTAACACACATCAAAGCCGGAGAACTACTGTTCGGCCTCACCAATGTAAATAAAACCATCCGCAAATATTCATGCAAATTAAGACAAAGAGGTCTGTCAAGAAACATTTATCTTCTATGCCCCAATGTGGATTTTCATACTGTTCATTTAAGAACATTTTCTTCAAGGGAGTTGAGGTCATGGAGGCTTTCCTCTCACAAGGCTCAGCACAAGACAATTTGCCTGAGCTTTCCCTCATCTCTACAGAACTAGTATTTAGGGAACATTGCAAGATTGATATGGGCTGGGTACCAAAGCCATAAGAAGATGTGTCATCCAACTTCCATCTACACCACTCTCTAAATCTAAGAGTCTGCAGTTATTGACCACTATTGTAATGAACAGGGAGAAAGGCAGGCATCCCTACCCAATTGGATGACCTTGGCTGCCAGACCCAGGGCCCTGAGTTATATGACCTTGCATGGAACAGCCAAGAGACTGCTCACACAAAGGGACAAAAAAGACAGGTTACATGTAGATCTAGGATTAAGGCAGCATCTAGGAAACCTAACACTAGCTTGGCTAAAGAATCTTAGTCTTTGTTTTTATATATTACTCCAAAATTCAATGTACTTCATAGATGTGATCCATTCTAATGTCCAGCACATGGTCAGATATGAAATATGCAGTCATAATACAATACCTGTGTTGAAAGTTGCAAGGAAGATGAGTATGGCATTTCTGAAATGTCATTTTTTTTGTCAAAATGATGTACAGAGGGGTTACAGTTTCACATGTAAGGCAGTGAGTACATTCCTTATCAAATTTGTTACTTCCTCCCTCATTTTTCTCCCACCTCCTTCCCTCCCCAATTCCCCCCCACACCGAGTTGTACAGTTGGTTTATAGCATAATTCTGTAACTTAGAATATATTTTCCCACAGAGCATGGTCAGAGTTGACAGTGACCCCTGACCCCTTTTATCCTACACATTTCTTACATTTGAGATGATCTCAAACCTGTACTGTAGTCTTTTTCTTGTTTTGTGAGGATTTCCTCATTCTGTGTGGTCTTAAAACTAGGGAGTGGTCACCCCCAAGAGAAGCTAATGTATCCAGACCTTCTGGTTCTTGGAGGTCAAGGCCTTGGCAAGTTGCTCAGTCCAGTTCTTTTTATTTTTCTACCTAGACTTGGTCTCAGAATGAATGAAATAAAGACCAACGGCCAGTGAGAATTCATTTGTGAAGGAGAATCAAGCCCTAATAACCAAGCTCCTAGGTCCAGAAAGTAGTCATGTGTCTTGCTTCTGGACTCTTCATCTGTGTTGCTAGCTTCTCTTTCTCTTACCAAACCCTGCAACCTCCAGTCTGTTATGAGAACTCCTAAACCTTCTTACAGACTCTGCAGTATTTGTTTTAAAAGGGAAATAGACAAGTTCTTCATTTACAGTCAAGAGGTTTCATTAGTATACACTGAACTGAGATCTAATACTATAAATGTGCCTTATAAAGTAGTAGGGAGAAAATAATAAAATTAGCTTAGAAATAACCTAAATTTGAAACCACAAGGAAGTTTTGCATTTTTTTGAATTTCTTGAGGATGGATCCTTTTGGTTAGAACCACAGTCTGACCTTCAGGTCTCTTAATTCTGCCCTAACTGACCCAAGTCACCATTGGCAAGTGTTTCACTCATGTTAGCCTCAGTTTCCCAAGTCTTAAAATAAAAGGCCTAATTAGATAGTCCCATATAACAGCCAAACATATTACAAACCCAGTGTCTGGTCAAGGTAAGGAAGAAGTGCATTAGGACTAGCAGGCATCCAGGCCCTGGCAACTCAGAAGTTGCTAAGTACCCTTAAATCTCTTTCCCTCACCCGCATCAAACATCACAAGAACCAACACTGGTACTTTAGCCCCCACCACACTGTCACAGAACTCCTGACCCTAGACTAGAAGCTTGATTAGAAAACAGAAGGAAAGAATCTTGTAATGTTAAAAGACCTAATTAACTCTGTCATTAAATCAAATTCTTCAACTTAACCTTTGGTTCTAGAGAAAGAAGTGTTGATAGAAAATTCTGCTAGTCACTGGAGAGCCATTACCCATCTGAAGGCATATTTAAACTTCTTATTACTCCAAACACATAGCTAGATATCCTTCTTATACATGGCAGAAGAATGGCCACTGGTTCAGAGCAGGCCTGGGTATCTGGTAATGTTGAATACATTTCAGCATTTCTACAGTAAGACCTTAATTTTAGAGATTTATAACCAGTGTAAATCTGCTCTGAACAGAAGCCTGACACAAAATTACTTTGCCCAGTAGCAATTTTTTAAAGTTTTGGACTAAGTGCCTTTTATTCAACTTTACAACCAAAAAGGAAAAAAAGGAAGCAAAGCAAAGCACCCTAAAATCTGCCTGTAGGCTACAAACATTGTCTCTCACACATACATAGATACACATGTGCACACATGCACACAAGTACACATGCTCAGATTAGTACTATTCCCTCTCAGATTCCCAGGAGAGGCCATGCCTCAATTCAAGTCCTGAGGGAGAAGAGGACTATATTGATGAGAAAATTGGTGTTAGAAATGCACAGCTCAGCATGGCTCCTATAGCCACTGGATTGGCCCTCCATGAGAAATCATCACCCACACATAACAGCTGAGTGTTATGGTCACTTTGCTCAAAGAAATTTTGGGAGCACTAAGGATGATTTATCAAAACATGTTCTCAATTATTAAGTGGGATACAGGAAAGAAGACACCATGGACCTCTTGGTCTCTACTACTCACCCAGGAGGCAAGGAAGATAGACAAACCATGAAAAAAAAAATAGCTTTCAGAGCATCATTAAAAAGCTGTGTGTGCTGGCTGCCATTCATATTAATTTACATAATCTTCATCATAAACCCCTGAGGTAGACAATATGGTTTTCCTTGTTTTCAGAAAATTTGGTCAAGTAAATTACCTCAAATCATACAGCTAGCAGATGATGGAGCCAGACTCAGAATTCTAACAACTCCCATGTTAGTGTTGAACCTATTAATGGCCAAAGAACTCCCTCCAAAATGGCAGTCTCATTCTATTCCAATGCCCATGAATTGTTGTCATAATGAGAATCATCATAGTGTAACAGCTTCTATAATTTTGTCATTTTGTCATGACTATGCATTTTGCCATGTACTTGATAGCACTTTCTCTCCCTTAGCTCAGTTTTCACAATATCCTGTGAGGGTCATGCTTCCATCATTTTTAATCATCAGGTAACAAACCTGAGTTGCTGAGGTTATTTGAGCTACTCAAGGTCACATGTGGGTGAGAAGAATCTGACTGATATCCAAAAGCAACAATGCCCTTTTCACCATACTCTCTACCTAGCAAACCTGCATGATTTTCAGCAGAGTGGACACAGGGCCACCACGCTAGCAACATCCCACTCTATCTCCTTTCCCATGTTCTGAACATGGGCTTACAATTTCAGAAAAGTGGTCTGCCTTCCTTCTGCTGCTCAGAGCCCTAAAATCCTTTGTGCTCCTCCATGGAGATTTTCCTAAGCCTGCTCCAACTTTCCAACTCCACAGGTCTCAGTTTCCTTTTCCACTCATCAGTGCTGAAGTCCCAGTAATTAAAATAAGCTGCAATTCTGAAATGAAGAGTCCTACTTTAAATAAATCCTGATTTTGACACAGGAGTTGTGAGACTTGGGCTATGGTACCTGTGTCTTAGTTTTCTCATATGAATCATAGGCATACTATGAGTATATATGCCACAGTTCTTCTGTAAAGATAATCTATGTACAGGACCCAGAGTAACACCTGATCCAGAGTGAAAGCTCAGTGTTTGTTGGAATTTTAGGAAACAAATTGCCCTTAACCAATTTCTGTTACCAGGAAGTTTCTGCTTAATCCTCCCTCAGCACCTGACAGTCAAATTCATCTTAAAGCATCACTTTCTTCATATTCTTCAGTGGCTTGAAGGCTGCCCATCATTCTATGCACAAAGAAACTCACTCACTACTGAGAGTAAAATAATGTGAAAGATTGTGATGCCCAAGGCTTTCCCTATAGCTTTCAGGATGAAACACAAACTCCTCTCTGGGACATCAACTTCCTTTTTCCACTGAAGAGTCACTGTTGCTTCAAATACCTCTTCCCCTCCAGGAACCCCCACAGCCTTGGTTTCTGCAAGTCTCATCATTGCTAGGATGGCTGCAGCACTGTCTGGCACTAACCTCACTAATCCCAGGGTGCCCCTTTCTGCTTGTGAGTACAGAACCTCACCTCTCTTGTTTGATTGAGCCAGATCTGGAACGTCACCAGCTGCTCAGTCAGTCTAGAATGACATCTTAGCAGACTCCCTCCTCTGCTTCAAGAATGGTCCAGACTCCTTTCCAGTCTCTTCTCCCTCCAGCACAGGATCGACCTAAGTCTCCTGTGCCATCTGCTGTGACAGACCAATCTCATTCTATTGCCCAGATCCCCACCCCACCCCCCAGCCCCGTAGCAAGATCTCAGTCCCTTTCCTCTGAGACAGGGACAAAGAACACATCCTCTGCTAATAACCACAATGGTATGCAATTTGGCCCTACTCCTGAAGAGTCCACCCTGGGGTGGGGAGCTACTTGCTTCTACTGGGGCACAGCAGCCTTCTGCATTTACTGCCCTACAGCCTCCAAAGGAATGCAGGAGCAGGTCATCATCACTGCCATCTTCCTCTAGTTCCTCCTCCCCCTCTTCCTCCTCCTCCTCCTCCTCTCCCTCTTTCTCTAGCTCCAGTTTGAGTGATTCTGAGGGCTCTAGCCTTCCTACCCAACCTGAGGTGGATCTGAAAAGGGTCCCTAGCCCCACCCCAGCCTCAAAAGAGGCTGTTATAGAGAGATATCCTCAGGAACCAGCCCCAGACAAAAGGAAGAGGCCCTCTAGCAGCTCCAGTTCCAGTTCTTCCTCTTCCTCCTCCACCACCACCTTCTCTTCCTCTTCCTTCTCTTCTCCTGCTAAGTCTGGCCCTCAGGCTTTACCCAAACCTACAAGCCCCAAGAAGCCACCACTGGAGAGCAGAGGTCTCCTCAGAGTCCCAGGAAGCCAATAGACTTCCTTGGTTCCTCAGCTACTCACCTGTGGAGCACCACTGCCAACTGCCGCAGCCCTCACCATGGGAACAGTTAGAGCAGTGATCGAGTTCCATTGAGGCCAGCATGGGGATAGCCATTTTCCTGGCCACAAGCACTGGAGGGAGACACATAGCCCACAAGACACCACTCCTCCAGGTGTCCATAAATTGTTGAGAGTTCTATCACACCTCATATTCTGGAGCCACACAGAACATCCCTTGTCCCTAGTGAAGTGTAGGGAGTCCATGTTTGTCTGCTTCTTGAATTCTGGCAGCATCTTCAGGGAGGGCTCCCTTCTACCCTTCATTTTTATTTTTCTGTTTCTGTGAAATGTTAATCTGTAAGTTTTTCCTGGTTCATGTGTTTGGGATTAGGGGTGGGGATTGGAGTGAGAGGAAATGAAAGTGGAAACTGGGGGAGGGGAAGGAAACATAACTCTCCCCTAGCCCAGTTATTAAGGGGGTGATTGGTGGTTTGGGCCATGGGAGGTTGGTTGAAATGTTCTTGGGAGGGGTGGGAGTTGAAGTTAGTGAGCCCTATTGGCCCCCATGAAGTTGCCGGCCCTCCCCTTCAAATTTCAGTTTTGAAAAATCTGTACAACAAAAGAAACTTCTTCTGTCAAATAAAAATGAGAAATGCATGGGGAAAAAAACTGTACCATGGACCAAGGAGTCCTAGTAGTAATCATCATTCCTACATATGCAACCAAATCCCACCTGTATGACCAAAGCACTGGCTCTCAAGACTCACTGTGTAACAGAATCACCCAGACAGTATCTCAATCCACAGATACCCAGTGGGCTTGGTTGGGCTCATGTGTTTTTGTTTTTAAAAGTTCCCCAAGTGATTCTTATGTGCACCCAAAAGTTTCACACATCCTTGTGAGACCTAGAAAACTGTCATTTCTGCTTCTAAATGAACAATAAGAGCTATTCTTTTATTGACTTCTCACGAAGTATATTCTATCTCCTCTCCTAGGATGGAAACTATCTAACACAAAGTCAATGACTTGGTGGAAAATATAATCTTACAGAAGGTAGAAACAACTCGTAGGTAGTTTGATGCCCTCTATGTGCCCACTATACTCAATAGCTACTAAGAGGCTCAAGGGGCAAATGCCAAGTGGTCACTAGCTACTAGAAGATTATTTAAAAAGCCAAACAAAGAAGCCAACATACATGTTGACCAATATCCACATTGAACAAACACACCACTAACAATTCCTGCCTCATGAACTTCTCCTGTAAACTTTTATCAAGAATCAACATCAGGGTACAAAGAGACAATGGCTAACTTGAGCTGCAAAGATGATGGCTGCTCACTTTTCATCAATCGTCCATGATGTCTAACCATTACCCAGTCTGCCTTGTTCAGTTCCAACAGCAGGGCTTCACCCCATGTCACTCACAGCTCTCCAAATGGGGCTCTGAGGGGAGACTAAGGAGCAATCTGGTGAAATGTGCTCCTTAGGTTCCCCTAATTGTGAAAACTGATCAATGCTTTAAAGCTAAGAGGTTGTCTGTGATCCCTTAAGGTCCTAAGAAATGGGAGCAGTTGAGGAAGGCCATGAAATTGCTCAGATCCTTCACTAAAAGATTGCCTCTGCACTGGCCACAGGTGCCAGAGGCAGAAATTTAAGATGAGTATATGATACATTATCAGATGCTATTACCATCCTTCCACAGCTGAAAGAAAGAGGCTATTAAACATAATACATAAAATAACATTTAGTAAGGAAATCTGGATAATTACTTAGTAAGAAGGACATTGAGTGAGGTTCTAAGCCATTGCCCTGAATTGGGAATGGCATCACTTATGTCTTAAGTTAAATTGAGTAAAACTTTCTAAGCGCTCCCTTAAAGAACACCTGTAAGTAATGAATTGGAATATCACATTCATCTTGCTTTGTGCTACAATCCTGAGAAGTAGGTCAAGATTGTCAGCCCTGCGTTCTTGGGGATGAGCCAGTTCAAGGTAAATAAAGCTTCCCAGTCAACATAGAGGAAGGATTCCCCTAGCATGCACCGGAGGGAGTACAGACAGAAGCCACAGCATTCCATGGATAACCTATTTTCTTGCCTTTGCTGCAACTTGTGGGAATGAAATATGTTCAAAGACTGGAGTATGGCTCAAGTGGTTTAAATGGTGGAATACTTTCCTAGCAAGCATGAAGCCCTGAGTTCAAACCCCTATACCACCACCAAAAAAAAAAAAAGCCTGCTATAAAAATATATTCAAAATCGGAGTAGACAGACAACATAATGAGCAAATCTACTGTATAGACTCAGAAAACATTAGTGATAATTAATTTCCAACATCACCATGCTCACACTAATTCCTTACATTTATCTCGTACAGAATAGAGCTATCTCATCTAGCCTCATGTTTTCAAGAATCACCTACATAGTGATAAGACCTATAAGTCTGTATCTCACTTTGACCCCTCCCCATAGAAGCTCTTCCAATGTTATTAACTTCTTGACATCCTCACTTGGATGGCCAATAAGCATCTCAAATTTCAACATCCAAAACTTATCAGCCCACACCTCCCCCTGCTAGCTCCTCCACGCCAATACACGGCACCTCCAGTCTTCCTGCTGTTCTTGCCTCTTACATTGCCTTTGCTAATCAGCAAATCCTCTCGATCTTCTCTTTTAAACTTCCAGAATGTGGTCGTTACTCACCACAAACATGATAACCACTCATCCACCTTGACAGCATCTTTTACTTGGAGGATCATGGCAACCTCCTGACTGGTCAGACTACTTCCATTGCCCCCCTTACTCATCTGCTTAGCTGAAAAATGTTAGGCCTATCTCAGGATACTGGAAAGTTAAATAGGAGTAAGGACACCAACTCAAAAGGAATGGCAAAGCAAGATTTTACTTCTGCAGAAGGGTGTGCTACTGACAGGAAGCCAAGTAAACAAATGTGCTAGTGGGTGAGGGGGACAGGCTACTCAGATTTAAATCCTAGTATATTGCTGCCCTTTTTCTAATAGGTCACACCTTGGATACATAATATTGTATGATTGCCTAGTTTAAAAGGGGTTAAAAGCTGAACAGAGCAATCAACCAAAAGCAGAAAACCTGGTCAAACCTTGTCAGTAAAACAATTCTTACTCAGCTGGTGCTCTACAACCTGAGCCACACTTTCAGTCCCTAGAAAAGTAATTCTCATAACAGGATTAACTAAATAGCTTCTTGTAAGATGGAAACTACTCAAATGGAGGTACAGTAAGTATAGCAACCACTTTGACAGAAATAATCCTAACTCCAATCCAATCCCCAGTACTAAGTGCACACATACACACACACACACACACACACACAAAACACAAAAGATCTGAAAAGCAACAGCTAAACCTTGGCTCCTATACATTAGAATCAATAAAGGTGTATTAGAAACTTCATATGGCCATCACCACACACTAACCAAATGAGCTCTATGGGTGAAACCTGAGCCTTGGCCTTTGCTTATTTAAAGCTCCTTTTGTTTAAACCTTTAAAGAAGAGCTGTTGTTGACAAACACCAGCACAGGGTTTCATCATTAGAAAGTGCTTTCCCTTGCAATCTCTCCTTTAACCACCCTAAAGGTTGGGAGTAGTAGGTGGGATCAGCATTACTATCCCCAAAGCTAGAAAGGGCTAAACTGAGTCCAAGGGATGTACTAACCCACAGTCCCGATTGACTAGTTATTGACAACTGCATGGTTCAAGAGTTGAGTAGTAAAGGCCTAGCAGTGATTCCCAGAATTCCTACAAACCATCTGGAAAGCTTGTGAAAATGCAGATTCAGAGTCAGCAAGATCTGGCATCAGTTTTAGGAAAGTGCATTTCTAACCAGGTCCAGGGAGGTACTGATTCTCCAGGCTTCTGGAACACTGTTTTAGTAGTAAGGATCTAATAGGTGTACATCTATAGGAAGTAAGGCAAAGCCATTCTTGGTTCTTCAAGAAATGAAGGCCAGGAATCTTTCTGAAACTTGGCAGTTTCAGAGTTGGGCCAAATTCTATTGTACACAATACAAGTTCTATATCACAACCTAATGGCGTCACCCATCTATCTGTGTGTGCATCTTCAACCTGGTGGCATTCTGTGAAGGAAGGTACAGACCCTCCTCATATTCATCACCACCATTTACACACACACACACACACACACACACACACACACAAACAAAACTCTCAAGAGCCAGACAATTTCATGACCCCCACATGACCCTCCCATTCACATACTAGCATGTCGACACTGGATCCAGCTATCACCAGCAAAGATGAGTAATCCTGAGTAATCCTGGCCCTGACCATCATCTGTCAAGAGGGAACTGATTATTCCCTGACACTACTCTATTCCCCAATATTACCTCTTCATTATTCAGGGGAGGGTACATCATTCTCCACGTAATATTTTAATGCTTTGTATGCCTTTTAAATATCAGCCACCACATATATAGAGACTTAAAATGACTGCCTAAGATATTCCATTTCAGGCTTAAATCTTTAAATATACTTATGAATTTTTGACTTCGACAGATTGCCTAATGTGTCTTCCCTCATAATGGAAGTAGAGCCCAGAAAATCCTCATTAATGCCCATCTCCTTGGAGTCCTCTTCCTTTGACATGGCCTTCTATCTCAAGACTCAATCCCTGGCCATAAGATGTACTGGGAATGCTATCCCTTGGCTCTGGATCTGCTCTGCATTTGAGACTAATGGGAACAGGTGTATGATGATGTAGAAGATATTTCCTCTCCTACCACCCTATGAACCACAATATTAAGCAGAAATGAACCTACTCATTACTTCCCAGCCTTGAAGTGTTATCTTCCCTGATAATCCAAGTTTCCTTAACTGACTCCTACAGCTAGCCTTACTCTGGAACTCAGCAATTCACTAAAATGACCAGATAATAGAAAAGCCTTATCTCCCAAGCTGGGGGCAAGTGAGTCTTGCCTACTTCATCCATGCTCCTGTGCACAATTTGGTGCTTTGCAAAACAAGTGCCCAATAACCAAGTGCTGACTGACTTCAAAAGCCAAAATGGGATTACCACCAATGCATGTCCAGTTCTTATCTTGCTGTCAGTTCTAAGAATTTCCTGGCACCATCACCCAACCTTACCATTCATTGCTACTTCCAAGTTCCTTTCTTCTTTTACCTAAGAATGATTTCATATCTAAATTTGGCTCAGGAAACTAATACAACCATCAGATTTTTTCCAGTGCAAGATCACTGATACTTCAAGCTGGTGAGAAAAAGAAACTCAAGACTGGAACAACCTCTACTCCAAAAAGCAAAGAAATACATGAATATACTTCATCCAGGGCTATGCTGTCCTGGTGGTTCTTCCAAATTCAAGAAAACAATCAAAAGAGAAGAATCTGTTTCCATTTTTCCGTGAGAATGTCATGATAATATAACTTGAGGTTTTAGAGAAATCTGGCTCTTTGTGTTTATCCTGTGTACATGCCTGTGAGATGACATCACTGGGTCACCTTTCATATTCTTTTACCAGGCTGGGCTTTAAGAGTCCCAGACAGGCTCATTTCCTTGGAGATGAGCTCACATCACACCATTTGACATGGGTATCTATAGCTCACTCTTTTTTGGTTCAAATTCAGCTATTCCCATTTATAATCACCTGTCAATGGGCAGAGATAAAGGACTTCTCACCCAAACAGGCAGTGAGGGTTTTGATCAAGATGCATTGTAACCATAAACTGACAAGTTGAACTGAAAATCCTTTGTACAACTACTATTTTTTATAGAAGGGTACATTCTATCCTAATAGTTTTTTGTGTTTTTCTAACTTCCCTTTGGTATTTACTAAAGTCTTGAATAACTGGTCCTTTCATTTTCCATTTCTCTGCTGAGATCACATTAGCCATCCTAAAAATGAGTAGAGTATGTATGTTACTACAAATATATTATCAGTGACCCAGATGTCATTTGTACATGTGAAGTATGACATTTTTACTCCTCTGTCATCAAGCAGAAGTAATTAAGAATAATCAAGTGGGTGTTAATTGGATATAATGAAACAATATGCAGTCAGCCTGAGCCTACCATTTGCCTCCTACTAGTAATTATGATCACTAAATACTCATGCTAATCTCTTTCTTCTTATAGAAGCTAAACAGAGATACAGTATTTACTCAGCTGATAGCTTGTCTGCAATTTAATCTGTTTTAAGCTAGAAAAATCCTAATTTGCCAAGCTGTCAGGGGCTGCTAGTCCTGGACCAGAGATGTAGGGTACTTAGTGACAATGGTCCCCTGCATGTCAGCTGAGAGGAAAATATACATATTAATTAAACTGACCACTCACTGCAGCTATACCTGAGCATGTAAATGTCAAAAGAATCAAAGTTTTAATCAGTACTCTACAGTATTTGGAGACCATATACTCATATAGTGAGATCTTCACAACAAAAGAAGTTTCTATAAACTTAGGACTCTTTTTTTCTCCCAGACCCCATTGGCCATGGAACTGGAGATTGGCTTTTGATCACAGTGCTTCAAGAGTCTTGTTGGATGGGGATTACAGTAGTGAACTCCAAGTGTCTTATCGAGAATGACCATTAGAAACATATTATTGGCTATTAAGCAGATGGTTAGACGTTTTTAAAGAGCTCTTACATAGTAATAGAATCCAGAGTCATTGACTATATTTATTACTCTCACAAGAAAATGGTGAAAATAAAAAGACAGAATGTTTGTTCCAGAGGTGGTTCATTTCATTCTCCCAGGATCACCAAGGGGTCATATGTGGACTAAAAATGGGCAACTGATGACTGGATTTTTACAACAGGCCTCTGAGCAAGATGATTAAAAGTGTATTGGCTTTCTTGCTTATCAGGTTCAGTGAGGTGGGCTTCAAAATGATACAATAATATAATGGCTGAAGGGAACAGAATAAGCAATATGATACATGCATACCGCCTAGAGGTCCACAAGACTTTTCTATAAGGTGCTGTCATTAACATTTTAGAATTTGTGACAATAAAACATATATCACAGCTACTCAAGTCCAAAGTTACCACACAAAGCACCCATAGATGATAGTAAATGAATAGGTATAGCTGTGTTCCATATAAAACTTTATTGATGACAACAGATAAAATAACATGATTTGGTCCAAGGATCAGATTTGCCAACATATGAATAAGGTAGAAATGTCATCTTAGGAGAAACAAACCCACCCTCACATGGCCATTTGTGCCCACTGTTATAGTCCACAAGATCTCATTTTTTCTAATAGACTCGTTTTTGAAAATGTAACTTAGCTCTCCCTCTTCCTCTCTCTCTCTCACACTCTCTCTCCCTCTCCCCCTTTCCTTCCCCCTCCCCTCCCTTACTCCTCTCCCTCTCCCTCTCCCTCTCCCTCTCCCTCTCCCTCTCCCTCTCCCTCTCCCTCTTCCTCTCCTTCTCCCTCTTGGTACTGGGGCTTGAAGTCAGGGCCAGGGTGGTGTCCCTTAGCTTTTTCCACTTAAGGCTTGCATTTTACCAATTGACTGCCACTTCTGTTTTTTTGGTAGTTAATGAAGAAATTAGTTAATTGGACTTTCCTGCCCAGGCTGGCTTTGAATTGTGATCCTCCAGCTTCTAGAGTAGCTAGGATTACAGGCATGAGCCATCAGCACCTGGCTCTAAATTTTGTCTTACATTTCCATGAATATGTATTTTCATGTAAAGGTTATAATTCTCATTAAGGGAGGAGCTATAATAAATAATAAGTACAATCCTCCCCAAAGCAAGATATTTTCACAAAACTTCATAAATATATTAGTTTGCCATTCTATACATTCTTTTTATAATTATATATGTATTTATATAATTTCCTCCTCTCTTTCCTCTATTCATCATTTTAGATGTTGTTCTTTCTTGAAGTTGGACACATCTGTAATTATTGGACAAAGTCTATTATGGGTCCTCTACCAAAACTTACCATAGCAGATACACACTTGGATATTGTGAAATCTGAAAGGATTTTTGTTGAACTTCAGGGTAAAGTGGAAAAGCATAATAACCTAGGAGGGACGAAGCCTGATCTGTCCTTCTGAATTCTTTTCTTAAATAGCTGTGTGACCTAGGACCATTACTTAACCTCTCCGGGCATCAGCTGTCTCTAAAAAATGAGAGAGCTAGAGCAAGGATGTCTAGAGTCACCTTCAAGGCTTTAATATTCTCTGGTCAGTGGGTAGGAAACAACTTAATTAGCTCATGTGATTATAGGACAATGTTAATGAAGCCAATGAAGCCAGTTAAATAGCCATGCAAGGAGAGCTAGCTTTAAATAGAGGAAAAGTACTGTCACTTGGTTGGCTGAGGGAACATGGGTGGATCAATCCTCAAGTAATGACACAGAAAATAAGGGACTGTGGTAAGTCAGGAACAGCTTTATGTGGCAATCTGTATTGTTCATATTTACAATGACTTCCAGACTACTTAATCAGATATTTCACCCAGCTTCTTCCCAGTTATATGGTGAAGAATTTGTCTTTTCCAGAATATCAAAAGCCAGCCTCTGGCCTACCATACCTGGCTGGTGTGTAGAAGACATGATACACAATTCTCTACATGAACCTCCAGCTTGGCCCAGGCACTGCCTAACAAGGCAAATCCAGCAACTATATGCTTAGGTACCATGCAAAGTCAAATTTTTCCACCTTACTACTATGTTCTATAGCTGTTTCTATCTTCTTATCAACTTCTAACCAGATCAGGGTGGAGAGAGATGAAAGGTGTGAGAGAAAAAGATGGGAGTGGAGAGAGAGAGGGAGAGAAAAAGAGGGGACAGAAAGAGGAGGGGGAGAGAAGTGAAGGAGGGAGATAGAGGGAGGGAAGGAGAGAGAAGGGAGAAGAGATGGAAGGGAGAAAAGAAGACAAGGAGGAAGGGAGAAGAGAGAGAAGAGTAAGGGAGGAGAGAAAAGAAAGGGGAGAAAGGGAGGAAAGGACAGGAGGGGGAAGAGGGCAGAGGAGGAGAGAGGGGAGAAAAGGAGGGGGAGAGAAGAGGGAAGAAAGAGAGATAAAGTGTATCCCCTTCCTGTGGTTGTACCCGCACTATCACTGTATCTTATCTGAGTACATTGGAAACTGTATATACTGGTATTAGAACTATGAAAGTGAAAGGGAATATCAAAATCAAGAGACAACGGATAAAAAGACAAATGACTCCAAAAGCAATACTTGCAAAACCATTTGGTGTAAACCAACTGAACAACTCATGGGGGGAGAGGGAAAGGGGGAGGGGGAGGGGGGAGTAAGGGAGGAGGTAACAAACAGTACAAGAAATGTACCCAAGGCCTAACGTATGAAAATGTAACCTGTCTGTACATCACTTTGACAATAAATTTTAAAAAAAATTTAGAAAGAGGTCAGAGAGAAGATGAATAACCAGTACAGAAGTCTGGGGAAGAGTGACCAAGAGGGTTTGGCAAACTGGAGGCCAGTCCCTTTTTCTGTGTTAACAGTACAGCTGAGATGAACCTTCACAAATAAACAGTAACTTGACAAGAAAAAAAAGAGAGATAAGGAAGGAAAGAGAGAAGGAGAGGAAGGGAGAAAAGGAAGGGAAGAAAGAGTTCTAGAATTAAAAGGAATATAGCCTTTATGCTTTGCTCTATCAAAGTAACTCTTTTGTCAAACATATTTCTATATAAGAGAGGGAGAGAGATGAGAGGGAGGGAGAAAAATAGCAAAAGAGAAGAGAAGGCAGAGAAAGGAGAAGAGAGGAGAGAGATGAGAAGAGGAGAGAGAGGGGAGAGAGGGATGGAGGAAAAGAAAGAAGATGGAGAAAGGAGGAAAAGAAGAAAAGAGAGAAAAAAGGAGAAAAAAGAGTGAGAGAGGAGAGAAAGGAAGAGGGAGACAGAAGAGAGGAAGAGAGAGAGAAGAAGGAGGAGAGAGGCAGTGAGAGAGGAGAGAGGGAGGGAGAGAGAAGTAGAAGAGAGAGACAATGAGAGAGGAGAGTTCATTCCAGCATTGTCTCTAGCCTATGGGATAGTACCACCCACAGTCAGGCCAGGTCTTCCCTGCTTAACTAATTTTCTCTGGAAATGCATGTATGGACACACAGAGGTGGGTCTTACTACTCTCTTACATACTTCTCAGTTCAATCCAGTTGACAATTAAGATTAACCATCATGGCTGAAATGGTATGAGTGCCTGCCTAGTAAGCATATGACCCTGAGTTCAATCCCCATTACTGTCCACATACACACACACACACACACACACACACACACAGTCACCTATCTTTTGTATTGCTAGTATAATAGAAGAAAGCTTCTATTGAACTCTATTATGAAATATTTCATTAATTCAACAACTTTCTACTCAAATCTAAGAGCTCTTTGAATCCATTAAGAAACGTTAATATTAGATGTACAAAAGCTTATTCATGTCTTATAAACTGAGAAGAATCAGACTGTCAAGATAGCCAAGGAAAAAAATTAATAGAAACAGAAAAGCAACTTGCAGAAGGTCAGAATTTCTCCTTATGCCTCCGATGTAACAACAGATGCCTCACAATGAATTGCTTGACGAGGACAGGGCTCTGCACTGCAGTGAAAATTTCTCTTTTATTTGGCAAGCAATGAAATCATTAGGATAATGTATCACCATTCCCGCTAACAGAATCTCCTCTTGTCATCTCCCTCGCTGTACATGCTCACAGAAGACACCTATCTATTGTCGCTTACTTCTGGAAGTTGTAAATGGAGGGAAATTGTCATCATTAAATTAAATATAATGATCCTCTCTCTCCTTGCCCCCTTTCATTCCCTCACTCTGTACCTCTCTCGGCCTGACACCTACCTTGTAAATGTCAACACACAAGTGTGTTCTGAAGACTAGTGGGCAGGAAGTTCTGACTACCAGCAAAAATCCATCATGGGGTACCCATTGCTCTCCCCTGCAACAAGGAAACATGATAATTGCTTTATCCTTCAAGGTGAGGAAACTCGACCTTCCATGTCTCTGGTGGTATGAACATGTAATGAAAACAGGTACAGACAAAGGCCTCTGCAGAGCAGAGTGGGGACTAGAACATCCCCTGAAAGCCTTACTTCCTGGATTAGGCAGCTCTAACTACCAGTCTGACTTCCATCCCCAAAATTCGAACCCCAAGGCCTGTATGGCTCCACCCTAAGAAACTCTCACAAGGCTCAAGCGATCCCCAGAAAAAGTGTCCAGACAGGCTTTAGATAGTGCACAGGCCACAAAGCTAACTAACACCTTTGGGAAACATAGCAGTAATATAGCTTATGAACTTTGCCCAGACAGTGCCTGGCTGGTTTGCGGCAAAGGGGAATGAATGGGTAATAATGATGTCATCAGTATTTAGCTCAAGAGGTCAAAGTGAGAGCTGGGGAGCAAAGCAAGCATGCTGAACCAGCAAGGGAAGAGGTGGTTTCCTGACCTGAGGGACAGTGCATGAAGCTCTTCACCATCCACCGGATGTCAGGGGCTGTCTTTGGGGCACAAGGACTGTTTGGCCTTGAGCATTAGTTATGTTATGTAAATTATGCTTAATGAAAGTGCGGCCTTGGTCCATAAAAGCTTAACAATGCATTTGTCTTCATTTGAGCCTTTCTCAGCAGCCACCACCTCCTTTTACAGACCATAATAACTGGGCTTCTGCTACATGTTCCTGTCCTCCATGGCCACCATCAGGGGACCCAGAAGGGGGAGAGGAATTGGCTCACACTTAATAAGACAAATGTGCCATGGTGGAGGAGGTATCAGGTGCCCCAGCATGCACACAGGATGGGAAGCAGGTGCAGCCGGGTCTTTCCTACTCCCCAGGCCCTCCCTGCTAACGGCAGTCAGATGGCTGGGAAAGAGAAAGTCTGCTTCTGCTCCTGGGGGCTAGATGTCACCTCTAATTCACCATTAGCATGGATTAAGTACCTCCTGTATACACAGTACAATAGCAAAGACCTCTCTCTGTCACACACACACACACACACACACACACACACACACACACACACACACACCACAAAAAGGAAACAATTTCTGACTCTAAGACACTTCATCTTGAGATGCCCATAGTAAATAATAGGTTCTCTAGAGCTGGCCTGCTCAGTTCAGTGTCAATCACCTTTGAAGAAGAAATCTCAAAAGAAAAAAGACAGGTTGAAAATCTCAACTCAGAGTTTCAATTCAGGTCCCCAGAGGAAGATGGAAGAAACTGCCAATCCCTGGCAGTGTGAACAGGAAGTGTGGTTTGGTAAGTTTAGAGAATAGACTTTATAATTATGTAGCATCTTAAACCTTGGAACTCCTTGCAGTAGCCTTTTAACAGCTCCATAGACCGACTCCAGCACCTCTCTAGGCTCACCCCTGTCCCTGTCATTCAATAACAAAATGGTGAGACACAGGACAAAGGGTGAACCAATGCAACAGATATAATGTTGGAAATTAACTTTACAACAAGGGTGGGGGTAACACTGTTTAACAAGAAATATACTCATGGGCTGGGAATATGGCCTAGTGGCAAGAGTGCTTGCTTCCTACACATGAAGCTCTCGGTTCGATTCCCCAGCACCACATATATGGAAAACGGCCAGAAGGGGCGCTGTGGCTCAGGTGGCAGAGTGCTAGCCTTGAGCGGGAAGAAGCCAGGGACAGTGCTCAGGCCCTGAGTCCAAGGCCCAGGACTGGCCAAAAAAAAAAATAATACAATAAAATAAAATTACAATAAAATATAAAATTACAATAAAATAAAATTAAATTTAAAAAATAAAAAACAAACAAACATACATAGTCTCCATTGCTTATAATTACCTTACTCCATCCAGATGCTGGTGGCTCAAGCCTATAATCCTAGCTACTCAGGAGGCTAAGGTCTAAGGATCATGGTTCAAAACCAGCCTGGGAAGAAAAGCCCATAAGACTCTTATCTTTAATTAACCAGCAAATAGTGGAAGTGGAAGTAGAAGTGTAGCTCAAGTGGTAGAGTGTCAGTCTTGAGCAAAAAATGTCAAATGAGAGTGTGGGACCCTGAATTCAAGCCCCAACAGGTCTTAGAACTGCTATTCTCTCTACCCAGGGCTCTTCCTTCTTGGTATCCCTAGAGAACAACTTCAGCTCCCAGGAAACACACTGCTGCACCAAGAAGCCTAAGATAGACAGACACCCCAAAGTCAAATGAGGTCCTGTCAGAGCACCCTGTGTCTTTCCTCCCACAGTCCACTCCCTGTGTGAATTGACATCAGGATACGGGAGTGACTAGTAACTCTCCACCAGACAGAGATGTCTCCTAGGGAAGCAGCCATGTTACTTTCCCTTCCCACCAAATAAATCCTCAGCACCAAACACAGAGTACATCTTTATGGCAACTAATAAATGTATACAGACCTACAGGTTTATATACATGCTGAAGCTTTTTCATGCCAAGGAGAAATTTGTCAAGAAGAAGACATATTCATGTTTACTGAATAAGAAGAACTTAGTGAGCTGTAACAGGGACTCTTCTGTAGAAAGAGACACAGAGAGAAGCCAGGTAGAATCTAGGTGATGGAATCTTCAAGAAGTGATCATTTCTAAACAAGACTTCAAGAATCGGGTGACCTTTCATGAACCTGTCATTTCCATGTTCTTGGTCCTGGCTGGCTGATCACTCAGTCATGGTAGCCACATCCCATTATGGGGTCCCACCAGCCTAAGCCAGCACCCTCAACCTCCACTTTTTGCTGTGCCCTTTGGCTCCCAGAAATAACATGGATTCTTTTATTTTCCAAGTAGCAAAAGACAAGAGTATAACTACAACAAATCCTAAGGCCCTCCAAAATATTATTGTCCCACAATGAAATAGTTGTTCTGTCTCACAATGTGCAGAAGGGAAATAATGTCATGCTAGGATATGCAGCCAGCCTTGTCTGAGACTCCTACATCCATGGACTCAGCCAACTTCAGATAGAAAAGATCTACATGTGTACTGGACATGTGAATTCTCTTTCTTATCCCCTAAATGCTGTGGTGTAATGATTACATATAGATACATTGCATTGGGTATGCCAAATGATTTAAAGATGGTCAAAAGTATACAGTTGGCTTACAGGCAAATACGATGCCATCTTATCTAAGGGACTTGAGCATCTCTAGATTTCAGTATCCAGACGGGTTCTGAGAATCAATCTCCCACAGATGACCAGGGATGCCTATAATTAGAAAAATCCTTCTCTATCATCTACGTACCAAAAGGTTTTCAATGAATTAGTTGACTGGAACTTCCTAGGAAAAGGACATTATCCCAATTCCTTCAACTCACAAAGGCACTGTGTGAATCCTATTTGACCCCTGTTTTTCTAATCTAGGGTCTGAATTTAGCTAGCTTTGAAAATGTTTTAAGGCTCACACAGAAATTTGTAAAATGTCAGCGTGAAAATTTTAATTGAGTTATTAGCAATATCTCTTCTTTGAATGACCTTTTAGTACTCCTTATAACGTATCGCCTGCTTTTACTACCTTCAAGCTGACAGTTTCTAATACATTCTTTCTTCCTAGATGATATCATCTGTCCTTGGGTGGAATTAACTAAAGCACTCTACATTCACAAAGTGACATTAATCCAGAGCTCCAGATTTGTAACATCTGCTGGTATAAACATTGTTTCCATACATTAGGTTTTAACAATATCTGTAGGAAATGTATACTATTCTTTGGATACTGATGACATGTAAACAAAAGAATCAGGATGGCAAACAGCAACAATTTAGAAAAAAGTTAAATTAGCTTAAATATTACACCTACTGCATACAT
Organism: Perognathus longimembris pacificus; assembly: GCF_023159225.1. Taxonomy (NCBI): domain Eukaryota; kingdom Metazoa; phylum Chordata; class Mammalia; order Rodentia; family Heteromyidae; genus Perognathus; species Perognathus longimembris. The sequence continues at coordinate 50,312,531 of NC_063162.1, read as the reverse complement.
AAGAATATTACTAGCATGGTATGAATTGTATATGCCTATTAAAATCACACATACAGTATCAAGTGCAGGGGTGGCTCATCTCTTTAACCCTAGCTACTCAGGAGGCTCAGATCTGAGGATCCTGGTTCGAATTTACTCTTGTCAGAAAGTTTATGAGACTCTTATCTCCAATTAACTAGCAAAAAGCCCTAAGTAGAAGTGTAGCTCAAGTTTCAGAGCACAAACATTCAGGGACAGTGCCTAGGCCCAGAGTTAAAGCCAGTACTGCACTTCCCGTCCCCCCACCCCAACACACACACACACACACACACACACACACACACACAAAGCACATAGGACTTATGGAATTGAAACCTGTTTGTAAAACTACTTAATAAAAAATCCACACATAGATAAAAGAAGCTGATCAGAACAAAGATAATAGTGACTAGCAAACAAGTTGTTTGTTCAGCTTTCCATGCTCAGTAAAGGCAATGCAGAAAGTATCTTCCCATTACCCTTGGGACCAGGACATTTTACACCACTTTAGGAAATGAACAAGCAAAAGAGCATATCATGTGAATATAGAAAGGTACAGTCAGAGAGCCACAAACAGGGAAAAGATAAATAAAACCCTTCTCTCCAAACTCCCAACTCCAACAGCTTTTCCTAAGACCTTGAGGCACCCAAATCCCTCCCCTGCCCTTAGAGTGAGAATGGCCAACTCCAGTAGAGGGACCTGACATTCTTCTGAACACAGGCATGCACACATCAGTGCCACAGTCAACAGTGACAGCAATGGGGACGTCCCTGGCATTTTCCAGTAGCACCACTGGGTTATTTAGAATCCACAGCAGTAATAACCATCATGAATACCAAATAGCTGATGCAGGTCCAAGGGCTTAACATGCCTCATCTTTAAAGGGTGCCTACTCACCATGTGCTAGGAACCTGGTGGCAAAAAGAAAGGGTTCCTAGGGAAACGCTGTGCAGCAAGGTTACTAGATAGAAAATTCTACTGAAGTCAAGTGGGTGTTGAGGAAACCTGAGCATTTTCCTGGTGCCTCAGCCCAGAGGCCCTCACATTCTGAGCACTGTTGAGCCTCATGAGATAATGTAGCCAGCTCCACATTCACATACCCACTTTACCCAAGACCTCGCTGCCACTGTGTTAGGAGAGTATGAGTACTTACTGGTGATGAGATACATTCTGAGAGTAGAGAGCACAAGGCTCATGGAACAGGCAGATAATGTCTGTCAGTAGTCCCTTAAGTGTGCCTTCCATGAGATGTCAGATGTGAGTCACTGTGAGAAAAATGCTGCCTTTGGCCTGGACTTGGAAAATGCCAAGTGTATCGAAGGCTGTCCCGGGTGCTATGTATTAAAGAGTGGAAACATCACACAGAAGCAAGAGCCACACCTATGGGCCCAGACAGACCTGACAGTACTTGGAACACTGGCAGGCAGCTGACCAAATCTGAATGAGAACCGCAAGCTCTATAAGCCAGACTAACTGTTGGTCTTTTGATATCCCTGTGTTGTCTGGGAGAACCGTTCTAGCCACTCATTTGTGCTAGGAACAACAACAGCCAAACAAGCAAAGACAAAGCAAAACCCTGGGGACCAGAATGACAGGAGTACCAAAATCAGGGTGATCTGATCATCAACCTATCCCCTTCCACCAGCTCAAGAGATTTTCACTAACCATGACAAGATCTGAGTTTTGTGTTTTCTCCTTAAAGTTGCATGTCCTTATACTACCTTGAAGCATTCAAGACCTATGTATTCTTGCCTCTTCTAAGCTACTTTGCCCGTTAATCTATAACCAGCTCATATTTGGTAACACATGCCTATGCCATGCCAGTAATGTACAGTATTCACTCATTTATCCACCGAATTTACTGACCAGATAGTAGAGGTCCAGCAGTGCACCAGGTGTGTGAGCAAACAGGATGTAAACCAGTTGCCAGGAGCTCCCCATAAACTCAGACACACCCTGGAGATAGAACCAACCAAGATTGTGACTTCCATGGTGGGAAGGTGAAGGGCTAAGACATGTCTGGTGAGCAGGGATGCTATGTCACCATAAAAAGACAGATATTCCCACTACCCAGGCCTGACAGTGCCATGTTTCAGGAAGTCATTTGGGAAAGCAGTAATGAGGAAGTTAGTTTCCCAAAGTGAGGAGAAGGGACTCCAAGCCCTGCAAAAAATGAGTTTTAGATCACCATATCATTATCAATAGTCTTTTAATTTTGAGAAAAAAATGGTAAGCTCAATAATATGAGAATGATTGAATAAAACAAAGAGCTTGAATGAAAAAAAAAATGAGTTTTACCAGTCTTGGTGATGCTTCATGGAAGGAAGGCTGAGATAGATACCAGTGAAAAGCATCACCTGGAGATTCAGAAACCCAGTGTGTGTTTGTGTGTGTGTGTGTGTGTGTGTGTGTGTTGAAAATGTAAGGTGATACTTTCTCCTATAACTCTTCTTGGCTATAAATGAGCTTGATCTCTCTCTTTCCAGTGTCACCACCTCATTTTTCCTTTCTGGTCAGAATTAAATTCAAGGCATATGCCCCTTGCATTGAAGCATCTCTCTCTGCCACCTTTCAGTTTCTAAGACGTTAGCTGAGGGCAAGAGGGATGTGGTAGCAATGGGACTAAAAGGAAAAACCTTGAACAGGGCCACCTGTGGGCCTCTAAAACCCCTCTCCACATTCTATCAACCAGCAGACAAGGAACCATACAAAAATTGCTCTCTCCTAAGAACTAGCATATCACTGGGCCACTGATCCTCATCCTGGAAACTTCCTCCTCCATCCACATACCAGATCAGATGCTAATGCAGGGAGAAGAAAGTCACTGTTAGGCACAATTCTGTCACTTCTTGCTGCCTCCACTTCCTGCTGCTGATATTAGCTGGAAAGTTGCCAGGGCTCAGGGAGAAGAGCTAACCAAAATGATCATAAAGCCATTTGGAACTACATGAGCATCATTGACATGCTAAACAGTAATTACTCACATTTGTATTCCCTGCCATTCTTCATTTGCAGGTAACAGTGGAACCTGCTCCAAATGAATCACTGGACTCAAACACCTGAGCATCACAGTTCTATAAGGAAAAGTTATCCATGTACCTCATACCTCAGGTTCATAACAAAGATACTGCCATGAATTAAAACCCCAAAGAACAAAGCCATATGAAATTTTCAAACATTTACCATAAACTTATCATTATGGGCTATATTCTTCTCAAATATTTCATCAAGCCTTTTTTTCCCTCTCTCTGGTTTTAAATCTCAATCACTAAAAGGAATGATTCGAAGGCAATAATGTAGAAACAAAAGGGGAGATTAAATACAAATTAAGCTTTCATTTGTACTGTTTTCCCAGACTGAATTAAAGTGATTGAGCTAACTTTGGTGTAAAGTAAATTTTACAGCCGTTAGAAATGATAGAATGTAAATTGGATTATACTATTTAAATATTTTGCAAATAATTGAAATGGTATTCTTATAAATTATGTTCCAATATTCATGTTCAAACATAGTCAATCATGCTGCTGATGGCCCCTCTCTCCCTCCCTCTCTCTCTCTAAGTATCTCTCTCTCTCTCTCTCTCTCTCTCTCTCTCTATCTATGCATGCTTGGTATTCCATCCATTAACAAAATGAAACTTAAGAAAATTCACACAAAGATAGGTCAGGGGGTACCAGCTAAGATGATGTAAATGCAAAGGCATAATGATCTAATTGAACCTATTCAAATTAATGCATTACAACCAGTATTTATTGATTACAGGCCACAGAGCAAGGTACAGGGTGCAATTAGGGAATAACCAGCTTTGGTTTGAAGGGACCAAAGAAGACAAGTTAAATGAAATGATGCTACACAAAGCAAATGTATACAAACCTGTGCTAAGTAGTGTGGAGAGGGGTGGGGGGAGGAAAACATTATGAAAATGGGAATATTTAAAGATGGTCTTAAGGATGGGTAGCACCTCCATAGGTGAATAGGTAATATATGAAGCAGGTATAAAAAGTGAGATAATATCATTATTAATAAATGCCATTAATCTATGAGAATGAGAGACCATGCAGCCTATTAGAAAAGCAGGACAAAATAAATCAGAAAGAGTATGAATCCCAATGCCAATGAGATCTATGGGGGATACAAAGAAAGGAAGAGGGAAGGGAGAGAGCAAGGGAAGGGAAGAAAGGGGAGGAAAGGAAGCAGTATAATGTCTCTCCATGAATTTACTGGTTAAAATGTGTGAATATATGAAGTACAAAGCAAAAAAATGACATACCATAGGATAGATAAGATGTTTTGTAAATTGAGCATAGGATAACCATTAAGCAACAGCATATGTGAAGATGAAATCATTCATTCTTTCACTGAAATATACATTTGTACTTGATTCCTCATGCATTGGATACTGAGCAGAATAACAGAGAAATAAAGATGAGCAAGGCAAAAATCTGTGCTCTCAGGAAACACAGCTTGACTAGAACCCAAAGTAAAGGTGATCAAGAAGGACCCCTTGGAGTCCACCTTGAGTCCAGAACACAATCAGTCCCATTCTGGGGAGATTGGTGGGATCTCTGAAGGGCTCTTGGCTGAGACTTTCAGACTGACCTGTGCCTTACTCCAAATCCTCCTGAAGATAAGGCCTGACATGAAGGCAGAGGTATAGCAGCCATACTGGAGACATGACTGAAGAAAAAGTGAGAGAAGGAGGGATCAACATCAGAGGCAAAATAGAGCAAGGAGCGATCCACTGTGGTAGGACTACAGAGAATGGCAGGGATGCTGAAATTATCCTCAAGGGCATAGCAACTCATCAGTGAGGAGAGCTGTTATAGCCAACTGAGAATCTAGATGACCAAGTAGCATGTGAGCATAATAGGAGCAGTGAGGAGAAAATGAACTCAATTCATTCCCCACAAGATGGTAGAAATGGAAAGTGAGCTTGGGAGTGAGCAAACTAAAAGCTACCACCAAAGATATAGCAATATGATTCACAGTTTTAAGAAAACTCTAAGAATGGGGAAAATTAATAAAGGCCAGAAACACTAGAGACATCTACAGTAAACAAACACAGAAGACAAATGAGATGGAAGAAGAGTGCCACAGTGTCAAAGGCTATAGGAAACAGAGTATCAGGAATGAAAAGATGGAAACAGGGTGAAGAGGGACAGACAGGATGGAATCACAAAGGCCTGGTAGATGTGACAAATGAGAAATCACACACTTGTTCCACACAGAGACAGGTTAGCTCCAAGATTAGGTTAATAAAGGTCTAACAAATAAGGATAGAAGGCTAGTTTCCCCTACCCAAATGGGGCTCTTCCTCTGAATCACAGAATTTAGTTTCTGTGACTAATTCTTCCAAGGATGGCACCTAACTAGTGTCTTTCTCAATGCTCCTCAATAAATTCCCCACAACTGATGATTTAGGACAGGGCTCTTGTCCATATAGCATTATGGACTCCATGATAACTCCTCAGCTCTACCTATGCCACCTGTAATTATTGGTCTTTGGCACTTGGGCAATAAGAATTTATTCACCATCCAGGTCCAAAGGTTAGAATTACTCATAGATGCTTCAAATACACGAAGAAAAAGGAAAGGATCATCATGTGACAGACTGCATGGAGAATGCATTTGTTTTCCACATAGGAAGGAGAAAATTGCCTTGCAAAAATAGAGATTGATCCAAGAAAATGTGCAGAAACTTAGCAGATACAGGTCCTAGGGAACTGAGGAGGAGACAGACTAGAAGAGGCAGTCAGGGAGAGATGGATGGCATTCTCAGAGATGGGAGGTGAGATTGGGAACACAGGCTGAATTTAGATTATAGGAGAACTAAAATGCCAACACAAAGAGTTCACACCCCATTAAGTGAGTAATGAGGAGATATAAAAGGTGTTTAGGCTGAGGAATGCAGCCTAGGAATCAGTAATGCTTGGGGTCTGCCCAGTGCAGACAGAACAGACAAGTAAATGCTGTGTACATATTTTCATAATGTGAGCATGGTCAGAAGAAAGAAGCAAAAGATACATGACAGATACATATGCTCTAAGACCTGTTCCAAACATGCATTCTGGGAAGGAAAGGTATGATAAGCAGACATGTACTAGGGCAACTAGTTTAATATAGCCATGGACCAAGCTCCCCAATCATCTCACATCTGAACACCCATGAAGCAAGAGCCAATAGCTCATGCCTACACTACAACAAGGTTGGGAGTGCAGTGGTGTATAGCAAGCAGTACTAGGCTCTAGTCTTGACTTCACTATTAACTATCTACACCATGCTATGACAGTTGAGTTAACTTTAACTACTTCAAACAGGAATTAAAAATTTCCATGTACCTCAAAGGTTTGTTGAGGTTGTTTTTGATCCTTATCAAAGGAGCTATTGGATGTGAGAATGCTCTGAAAGTTTTTGATCCTTATCAAAGGAGCTATTGGATGTGAGAATGCTCTGAAAGTATGATAGGCTACAGAGATGGAACACTGTAAACTGAAAAAACAATGAAGCTAGGTGTGGTAGTGCATGCCTTTAATCTGAGGATGGTGGTCCCAGGCTAGCCTCTCTGAAAGTGTGAGACCCTATCTGGAAAATAAACAACATAGTAAAATGATTGCCTAGCAAACATAAGATCCACAGTCCCAACCCCAGTACTCAGAAGAAAAAGGAAGAAGAAAGAAGGGAAAAGGGAGGAAGGAGGAGAAGGAACAGGAGGAAGAGGAGAAGGAGGAGAATAGTGTTGTGATGTCATATGCCAAAATAGTTTCATTAGACCCTCCCTCACTCCAAGTTTCAACCCTCTTCCATTAGCACTAATTTTAGCAGAATTCAACGTGATGAGAAGGCATGCTCATCAGCTGACTTACAACCCTTCTTACCTTTTCCCTCTCCTCTAAATCCTATTCCTCTTTTGGACAACACAATAGCCTTTCTAGAAAATGTGGTCCTGAGGTAGAGTCAAGTCATTCACACAGGATGTACTGTGCATGCAGCAGACCTCGATGAAAGCCTCTGGGGTGAGGAGACACTGTAGAGGTGGGTGCTGCAGATTAGCTAAGACTGGAGAGAAGGGGATACAAACCCTACCTCATCATTACAGTTATACCAGCCTCTGGAAGCATGGGAGAAACAGCCAACATGAGAGTCTATGAAAGATGCAAAAACAAGATCCTTTCTTCTTTCTTATATAATTCAAATTCTGATTCTCACACAAAAGACAATTTTTTAATTATTAAAAAATCTTTATTAAACTGACGGGTCACAGTTACATAAGTCAGGAAAAGAGTACATTTCCCTTTGGACAACATAGCCCCTTCCCTCACTCTCTTCCATTTTTTTCCTCACATCCCATCCACAGGCTGTATAGTTCATTTTTACCATGGTGTCCATTGAGTAACCTTGCTGAATTTGTTCACCCTTTGTTCCCCCATTTTTGTGCCTCTTCTTACACTCCCCAAAGATATAATATTAACCACAATCAAAGCTTGACATGGATACAATGACTCTTCACAAGTGAACTCTCATTCATTTCTGACTCTTTGGTCTGCAGAAGTCATGTAATATCAGCAAAAAGAAAATAAAACTAACTGAGGCACAGGGAGGTAAGTTAAATGACTGACCTGAGGTTTACTCAGTGACTAGGTGTTGATTGAGGGCTGATATGGAAGTCTGGCCTGTAAGGCTAGGAGCTGCATTGTCTCACTCTTCCTGCTTGAATATGGCCAAGGACTTCATCATTAGGTTGGCAATCAACACACTGACAAGAATAGAACAAAATCATAGGCATGGTCAGCAGGCTTTACCACCCATGGACCAAATCCAGGACACTACCTGGTTTTGTATAGCCCATAAGCTATAAATATTTTTATATTATCAAATGGTTGTAAAAAAAAATCAGAAAGTGGCCTTTTATAACCCAGGAGACTATGTGACATTCACATGTTACTCTCCGTAATACAGACATGGGAGTCCAGGATGCCCTATGTCTCCACGGTTGCTCCAACAAAGGTGGGCAGCAACCCCATAGCTGAAAATATTTCCAGTGCAATCCTTTGCTGAGAAAGTTTGCTGATGGGTGTCACAGGCCACTGATCTGCAAATCTATGCAGTCCATGTATCTTAGGTGAAAACAAGAGTTGCTGCAGGAGAGAACAGAACTCAAAGCCCTGAATCTGCAGATTTGTGCAAATCTTGCTGGTGAAAATGGGATTTGCAGGATAAATTCCCAGAGGGCCAGACCCTCCCCTCTGTAGGCTGATGTGGCTCACTTGACAGTTTCATGAGCAACACTGTTCCCCCCACTGTCCTTTAATTCCTCTCCACCCCACCCTTCCCCACGTGCCCAGGCAAGCTGAACCACATTGCGTCTAGAAATGAAGATGCTCTCATGTCTGCTGTAAAATCTGTATCTCACTTCCTCAGACAAGTGGATATTTATTGACAGGGTACAGGATAGAGAAAGAAAGGAGGGAGACTGTCTGTCCAGAAGGCAGTAACCTTGGTTGGAAAAGGCAATGTCATGAGGCCCAACTATCATTCTCACAGATGTACAGCATATTATTTAAAGGGAAACAAATATGAGCCACTGAATGTCACGGCAAGGACACATCTCCTGCCTCTTAACTAAACTTATCAGAGCTGCAGTTTAATATGGTTCCTTTTTTTTTTTTTATCCGCCCCTCGAATCCATCTTCCTGGGCAGCTCCTGACACCACCAGCAAACAGTCAAGACGAAGATTTAGTGACGTGGGCTTCAAACACAACTAGATTTATTGACATGAGGGGCTGGCTTTCTGTGGAGCTGCAGTACACAGGATTAATTTTCACCGTTGCTTTAATGTTTGGTACTGCTTTGTAAGTAATCAAATGTCTGGCTATTGCAGGGATCCATGCATGAGGTCAGTTTTTAGCAGGCACGGGGTCCTCAGCGGTGGCTTGAGCTTTCTCCAGTAAGGCTGTCCAGGTTAAGTGACAGACTTGGTTTCTTAAGTAAATGTGTACAATCAGAGCAAACTTCCTGCCTAAAGCCTTTGTTGCTTGTATCCTCAACATTGCTCCTGTCTGTGTCTGGAATGAGCAAAAAATAAGCAGTAACAACAGGAAGCAATCTCAGTCAGCTACAAAACTTTATGTCTTGTTTTGGGTCTCCCTATATGCCTATAGGTGCTACAATGTCTGAAGCCAGAGAAAGGCAGCAGTAAGCCAGTCCCACATGCGCTGTGTGTAATGCAGTCATGGGCTACATATTTGAGCTTTGAGCACTTCCGCAAACACATGAGAGCCCTTGCTGAGCTGTGATGCTATACTGCATAGATCAAAGGCAGAAGCCAGAGCCATGGGTGCCCACAGGCTTTAGGAAGACAATGTAACCCCTGGTAGCCTTTCCCAGACCCCCAATCACACCAGAACATAGGCTGACCCAAGCAAGGAGGTACACAGCCTGGACAAACATGGACACTGTAAGGAAGGGCATAAAATCTGAATAGGGGAAGAGAGGAAATAAAATCTCTATCCGTCCTTTCCTAACACTAAAGAACAAATTTGCAGAGCTCCGTAAAGAGATTAACTGCTAAATGAAAAAGAGCTACTAGATGTAAATTTAAAAGTCCAAAAACACCCAAGAGGCAGAACTATAATTATTGCTGAGGGAAGCTCTTTAAGACTAAAAATACATTTCCATTAACAATCAAAATTAGTTTTCATTGCTTTTTTTCTTGAGCTTTCAGTGAATAACCTTTGATGGTTGTGCATGATAATGATTCATTAGAAAAAGTGAATTTGTATTTCAGAAGTACGTATTGAAAAAAAAAACTGAGCCAATAAATGATTCCTCCATACAAGTCAAATAGCAGGAGAAGGGAACATTTCTGGAATGAGTAATGACTTCCTATAAAAGCTACTCCAGACAGCAGGTACCCACTCCAGTCTACCGACAAACAAGCTTTTTTCCCCCAAAATTACTACTGTAAAGAAACATCTTTTTCTTTCAATTCTGGCTAAAGAGGAATAATGAGAATAAATCACCATGCCTTGAAATCTCCAAATGTATCTCTGTAATGACATGTAAAAACAGGTGAACCATAATTGATCTTTTCATGTTTTGGGGTGTGTTTTGTGGGTTTTTTGGTGGTATTGAGGTTCCAACTCTACCTTCTGCTCACTTAGCTGGAGCTCTACCACTTGAACCATGCATCTAGCCTGGCTTTGTGGCTGGTTATTTTGGGAATGGAGTTTCACAGACAATTCTGCCTTGGCTGACTTCAAATTGTGATTTTTCTGGATCTCAGCCTTCTAGTAGCTAGTATTATATGGTGACCCACCATATAAGCTCTTTTTCATGATTTCATTGAGATAGCTTAGTGAAATGTACAGATCTTGCATGTATACTTGGTAAGTTTTGACAAATGCATAGTTTAGTAAAATATTCAGATCATAAGTACATACTTGATAAGTTTTGACAAATGCATGAACCCATGGAATAAGCTTAATCAAGATTTAGAATGTCTCAAATTTTGGTTTCCCACAGTTACTTCATATTCTTTCCAAAAGAAACTATTCTTCTGGTCAAGCATCAGTGGCTCATGACCAGATTTCTAGCTAGTTGGAAGACTGAGATACAGAGGATAGCAGTTCAAGTCCAACTGGGCAGAAATGGTCATGAGACTCCATCTCCAAAGTAACCAGCAAAAAGCAACACTGAAGGCAGGGGTCAAGTGGTACAGTATCAAGCTGGTAATCACAAAGCACTGAGTTTGAACTCCAGTTGCCAAGGGAAAGAAAGAAAGAAGAGGACTAATCTGTAGACTTAGTAGAAGACTACTAATCTATAACCTCAGATTAGTACAAAAAGTCAGTCCCATGATCACACAGTAAGCTGTCGTTTGTGCATGACTTATTTAACTCAGCATAATATTCTTGAAATCAAATTCTGATCACTTTTTAAAATAAATCTTGGGCTGGGTGATGGTGGTTCATGTCTGTAACCCTAACCCTTAGGAGGCTGAGATATGAGGATTATGATTCAAAGCCAGCCTGGACAGAAAAGTTCATGAAACTCTTCTGTCCAATTAACCCTCAAACAAGCAGGAAGTGAAGCTAGGCTCAAGTGGTAGAGCGCAAGCTTTAAGTGAAAAAGCTCGGGGATGTTGCCTAGGCCCTAACTTTGAGCCCCAGTATCCAAACAATAACAAAAGAAATCTTAGTTTTGTAAACATTTCTGAAACCAAATGATTCAAGAGGAAAGACTGTCAAGCAGGTGCATTTTGGGGTACAAGGTAAGAGAAAGGAATAGAAACATGCCAGGTTTCCTTAGAATGATTCAGTAATACAGGCAAAATCAGCTATTTCCTTCAGATGTCATCAGTCATTCTGAAAGGCTCTGGAAATTCTGTGATGGTCTCTAATTCACTCATTTATCCCAGCAGGTGTGATGCAATAGTGAACTGTTGATAATTCACAACCCTAAACTTAATTATGATGAGTGGCCTAGAAATTTGGTTAAAATCATTAGCTCTGCTAAGGAGCCTCCAGAAGAAAATGAACATATAGAAAAGATAGAACTCTTTGGCTAGATGGATTATTCTTTGAAAATCTAAAGCCAGAGACAAGAGTGATTTTTTTTCACAATAGTTGCCAAACTGTCCAGTATATAAAATACAAATGTTAAGCTAGGTGTTAGTAACTCACACTGTAATACTAGCTGTTAAGGAGGCTGAGATTTGAGCGTGAGGGTTTGAAGCTAGCCTAGGCAGGAAAAGTCCATGAGATTCTTATCTCCAGTTAACCAGAAAAATGATGGAAGTGTGACTCTAGTGGTATAGTACCAGCCTTAAGTGAAAAGCTATGGGGCAGGACTCAAACCCTGAGCTCAAGCCCCAATACTGGCACAAACAAACACAGAAAATTTAAAAAATATACAAATGCCAAGTTACTAATGCTAGGGCAGAATGTGTATGTTAGACTCAATGGTAGAGGTAGTACAGTACATAGACTCTTGCATGCAACAACCACAAAGGAATTCCAAGGCTAGGACTCATCTATTTCCTGTGGCTATGACACAACAGAAGATCCCTGGTCAGCTAAATGGAAACAAATTCTTTAAACCCCAGCCTGGGTTTCCTCTCAGGCTCCCTCCAGACTCATACACGTGTGATATGTCATCTGTTTGTGAGGCATTTCCTCGCCTTCATGTTCTAGAGCCTGTGTCTATTACATCATTGCTAGCTGTTGCTAGCAATTTCCTGTTTTTTAAGGTTTCAAGGTATCTAAAATTTTATGACCACTGGTTCTCAACCTTATAAAAAGTTGGCAGAGATTTTGCCTTGTGAAAAGATAAATCTTTTGTCAAGCTCATAAGACTACTAGGTGGCAGACTCGAGGAGATAAAATGTCTTCTTATTTCTACTTCATTCTCCCTTCACTATCTCTTCACTGCTACTGTATTATGTTCCTCACTCATTATAACAGACCCCAATAGTGGCTGAGGAAACTGAGATAAAATGAAGATAATCCTTAGAAGCTAACCAGTGGCAGACTTGAAATGACAATGCTTTTTTTTTTTTTTTTTTTTTTTTTTTTTGCCAGTCCTGGGGCTTGGGACTCAGGGCCTGGGCACTGTCCCTGAGCTTCTTTTTTCTCAAGGCTGACACTCCCACTTGAGCCACAGCACCACTTCTGGCTTTTTCTGTTTATGTGGTACTGAGGAATCGAACCCAGGGTTTCATGTATGTTAGGCAAGCACTCTACCCCTAAGCCACATTCCCAGCCCCAACAGCCATTTTTTAAGTGACAATATCAATTTCTCAAGATTGAACTTCAGACCTCAATGAATCCTTTTCTTCCCTTGACTAGGTCACACACCAGATTCTTTTAAGTACTCTTATACTCTAAAATCAAGAGCTAAAGCCCAGGTTCCCCCGAGATGTAAGCGAGCCTTTTCAAAACCCTTATCATCTGTGTACTGCAGTTCCAAAAACTCACTTTGAATAAGCAATGTCTAGCCTATTCATAGAACCTTACCAATGCTGCTTCAGTATGTATAACAGTATGTAGAAGGATTAGGTGAAACGGGCTTCACTTTATAGCTGAGAAGAGAGAGAATAGAGAGGTGAGCACATGATTCAGATTACACAGCTGCTAAGCAATACAACTAGGTCTGAACTACACACACACACACACACACACACACATATATACTCACACACACAGCCCCCAGTTCTAAGCCAAGTACTAATCCATAGAACATTATATCTTCCACAAATCCTCCACGCCAAAAGTTGGGAGAGGGCAGCAACGAGTAATCTACCATCAAAATAATATATATAGATATATATGTTTGTATTTTATTTGAGAGAGTGGGCTTATATTTATATGTGCAAACAGATTAAATAAATCATGATTGCAACAGTAAACATGTAAATTCTGATCGATAACTACTTGCCTTCCCCTCCCCCCTAACGCTAACAGCTGCAATAAAGCTTTAACTATAAAGCAGTGCACAACCAGCCATAAAAGTATGTAAAATAAATGAGAATAACATAATGAGGGAATCCAACATTCATCTCATAAATATAACATAACGACCACAACTAAAATGTCAGAGAATCTAATAAATCAATATGGTAGGACAGAGCAATCTTTATGTTCAGAATACATAAAAAATATATTTACATGCAGAATTTTTTTTTATTTATAAGCTAGGACCAAACAAAAAAGAATTATAAGAAATTTAACCCTGTGAGGATACTTAGGTGTTCTGCTTTGACAAAGACGTTTTTCATATTCTTTCAAGATAAGAAAGGGGCTCTCCTCTAAATCTGCACAGAAGGCCTTAGCTGCCATGCTCATATGCAAATGCCACAGGAAGGGAAGCAAACAGGAAAACATCCAGAGGGGTACTTTGAAAGGATCAATTACAGGCCCTGGTTTGGAATACTTCTGATCATGGTGATTTCTGGAACTTGCTGCTCATTTTATTAGCACCAACAAACCCTGGGAGGTTTAGTTATTTCCCTGTTAATGCACTAGCGATTGATGTGGTAAATCCCATAAATACTAATGAGGGTGACAAGAGTAAATCTCCCCTGAATTAATGAGAAGAGTCTCCTTACTGACCAATGTATCGCCTAATGACTTGAAATGATGGATTTATAAATTCTCCCAGCTTCCCCTGTGCTCACAAGCTGCAGAAATAAACATACCTACCCTGCTGCCTCCTCCCAGGGGTGCTTCTGTGTCTAGAAGACCTGATGGGAAGGGAACTGGCCTAGCTGGAAAGGAATAAATACCTCTTTCACTACCTTTTCCTTAATGAAATGTGGGCATACCTCAAATGCAAAAGCTCACCTGGAGGTGAACTAAACTTGGGAGTTAAATAAAGAGTATGTCTCTTCACATAGTCTAAACACAAACAGATCAACTTCTCAGATATACCTAGATGTTAAAAATGAGTTGAATAAGCACATGTGTCTTAACTTAGCGTTTTGTTTTTCTCTTATTGTATACATACATATAACAAATGTAGGTGATCTAAACTCTATTTTACTTTCCCATTAACTCTGTGAACTAACAAGGGTTCCGTTGGGTGGTTCTTCTACAGGTCTCACTTGAATTCCCTCATGTGTTTGCTGTGGTCATATGTTCAAGATGGCAACACTCACATCTCAGGCCTCTTGATAGGGATAGGATGTCTGGGAGCTATGATTTCTTTCTCTCCACATGATCATCTAGCTTCTTTACCTGGAGGGTAGACCTGTAGACCAAGTATTTCAGAAAACTAACTCCAGTATGTAAATGCTTACTAAGATTTGGGTTGTACCCTATACATACTAGTGTCCCATTGGCCAAGAAGAGATGCAAACACTGGCTCTTTTAGGACTCCCATAGTAACAGTTAACAGTCTACTACAACTAGTAGCACTGACACCCCCCCATTTCAAGAGAGAAGAACTGTTGCCAATGATAAAAATAAGCCTGAGAAGCTGTCACATGTTCCTTTTTCCATTATATCATTATGATACTCAGTGACCTAGCATATCAGTTAGCTTGGTCTTAACATAACAAATATCTGAGATAAATCAACTTATAAAGAGAAATGGTTTACTTTGGCTCAGAGTTTTGGAGAATTAGTTGATGACTGGTTGACCCAATTGCTTTTGGGCCTATGGCAGGGCATCATGGTGGAGAAGGTGTGGCAAAGAAGAATTGTTTAACTAATAGCCACAAAGCAAAAGATAGAAGGCACTGAGGTCCCAGAATCCTCTCCGAGGTCACACCCCCAAAGACTTAAAGACCTCTCACTAGGCTCCTACTCTTAAAGGCTCCACTATATTCCAATAATTCCACTAGCTTGAGACCAGTCTTTTAACACAGCAGTCTTTTCAAAACATTAAAGACTCAAATTATAAAACCTAGTGTTTTGACTATTGCTAGATTTAGATGAGATGGAAGTAGGGTAAAATAGGAAGAAAGAAAAAACTACAAAAAGTTCAATTTTTAACTTAAAAAAATTGGATAGACTGAATAACACAGGACAACTTCCAGCCAGCCCCACTTTGAACCTCAATTCTCTTAGCACAGGAATTCCCTATTAGGCTCATTCTCCCATTATTTATACTCAGAAAACCATCTGCGCCCTCTCAAAGGACCAGCCCTGATCCTTTCTTCACTCAAGTGGGTGAAGACTTAAAGACTCCCATAAATATTGCTGCAAACAGTCTCCCCTGAAAGTTCCCTATTAATATAATCTTATTTCACTGAAGTAACCCCATGGGTTTGGTTAATATTTTGCAAATCCAGTCTACCTGTTGGTATTCATCAGCCATAAATAATTTGCATGGCATTTCAATTTTTTCAAAGCACATCCCATTTGATGCTTGGAACAAGTCTCCAAGGCAGGGGAAAATCAGATTTATTATCTTCAATGGACAAAAAAAAGTCTGTATACATTAGTAGGGAGTTCTAGTTTTTGTAGTGCTATATGGCTAACAAAATACTGCCTTATACACTATGTGTATAAGAAAAGAGATCCATTAAAACCTTCCTGGATGATACTGCCTCATTCATAAGGAAATGGAAGGACTTGGAAAAAATTCATACTAAGTGAAGTGATCCAGACCCAAAGAAACAAGGACTCTATGGTTTCCCTCATAGGGACTAATTAGCACATGTTTAGGTTAGCCATAGCAAAAGATCACAATAGCTCAATAGCTATGCCCTTATGAACACATAAGATGATGCTAAGAGAAATGAACTCCAACTTATGGAAATAAGTGTTATATCATTGCTGTAGTTATTTTCAACATGCCATGTGAAAGCATGCTTTTTTTTCCCTCTTGTATTCCCTTCCTGTGGTTTTACCCCTGCTATTGTAACTGATCTTAGTACCCAGGAAACTGTATATATGTGTACTGGAACTAGAGAAGAGAAGGGGAATACCAAAATTGACAGACAAAGGATAAAAAGACAAACCATTGCAATAGTGATATTTACAAAACCAATTGGTGTAAACCAACTGTATAACTCATGGGGGGCGGGGAGGGAAGAGACAGGGAAAAAATGAGAGAGCCCAGGTAACAAGTTGGATAAAAAATGTACTTGCCTTACATATGAAACGGTAACTGCTCTGTACTTCACTTTGACAGTAAGGAAGAGGAAGAAGAAGAGGAGGAAGGGGAGGAAGAGGAGGAGGAGGAAGAAGAAAAAGAAGAAGAGGAAGAAGAGGAAGAAGAGGAGGAGGAGGAGGAAGAAGAAGAAGAAGAAGAAGAAGAAGAAGAAGAAGAAGAAGAAGAAGAAGAAGAAGAAGAAGAAGAAGAAGAAGAAGAAGAAGCATCTTCCTGAGTGGTAAAGAACATCCCTAGTACCAGATGAGATGAAGTGAAACATCTTCCTAAACCCACAGTGAGTGAGTGGCAGGAGCTAGTCAGCATCCCAAGGTTACTGAGTCTAATTCTTCCCAGCATGCAACAGGAAAGATGAGCTATTTGTGGCTACAGAACTTGGGTTAGAATCAGAATTAGAAGCTGTATGTTTTGACAGACACACTGTTCACCTCCAACTATAATGTTACTTATGCCTCAAGTAGAGCCTTTAAGAAGTGGCCCAATAACATGATAAAGTAGACCACATGTCATCATAACCTAGAACTTAGGAACCTACCTTCTAGCTCTAGAGAACATCGCTCAGTTGCAGTCAGCAACATGAAATAAGTCTTGACAAAGTGTCCTCAGGCTCCTCCTGCAAACTACACTGCTCAGGTTAGCACTATTGATACTTTTCTTTTTGGAAGTACTGGGATTTGAACTCATTCTTGCTAGGCAGGTGTTCTATCACTTGAGCCATCAGCTTCTTCTTGGTTTAGATATTTCTAGCTGCTTTTCAGATAAGGTCTCACATTTCTGTCTGGGGCAGATCTTCCTGCCTATATGTCCTGGGATTACAGATATGTGCCACCATGCTCATTTTATTTGGTGAGAAGTCTCACTAAGTTTTTGTCCAAACTAGCCTTCAACTATAACTCTCACATTCTCTGTCTTCTGAATACAATGGTTACAAGCATGAGCTATTCTACCCAGTCATCATTCTTTACACTCTTGCTAGTAAACAAACACACAAGAACACCATGGAATAGAATAGGGTCAAACTTTATGTATAATTAGAAAGTTTATATGTGGGTTTTAAAAGTAGCATTCTGAAACAGTTAGCATAGTGACCTAAAAACAAATGGTATTTAGCAACTAAATATCTACTTGTGCATAAAGCCATTCACTAGAGTGAAAAAGCACAAAAAAGACCTAAAAATAAAATTACAGTAATTTAAACTTTAGAAGTAATACAATAAGAATGTGTGTACAAACTGAGGGTGAAAGAATAAAGAAAAACATGTTAATTTGAAAGCATTCTAAATAAAATAAACCCTACTTTGAAGAAAGAAGGCATACAAAGGGCAACAGATCAGAAGAGAAGATCTATGAGAGGTTAGGCCAATTATACCCTGAATTAAGAAGAAACCAGTAGATAAATTCACACAAGAAAAAAAAGTGATGAAGGATATACATAGGCAATTCACAACAAGAAATATTCACAATAAAAATGCTGACAATAAATATATAAAATGATTTACAGAGTGACAGATAAATGAAGATTAAAATGGCTATGACATATATTGTCATGCCCAATGGACTAAAAAACTTTGAAGGTGTGCTAATACCAAATGGTACTTTCCAAATGTTCCCTAGAAGAGTAAAAACTGACGAAACCATCATAGAGGACAAATACAGAGTCCATTATTATATAATACTTTATATATTATATCTTATATGATATAATATATAATCTGAATTTTAGCATATATTCAAGAAAAACATTTGTATGTTCATGAAATGCCTATAACAAAGGCAAACATTACCAACATAACAAGAAAACATGACTAACCAAAATGCCTAGCAGAAAGTTCCAATACAAATAAACTGATATAGCTGTACTATGAAATACTGCACACGTGTGAAAAAGTATAAATATGTGTACATGTGCTGACATGAATCCATCTAAAACATACCACTTAAGGAAAGCAAAGGATGCTTAGTGGATGCAGCAGAACAAGTTCTTCAGTCACTTGCAACAGATGTGTCAGAGGAGTGTATGTAAATTCACAAAAGAGAGACATGTCAGTGTAGAAAAACAAAAACAAAAAAACAAGCCACCCCCCCCCCAAAAAAAACCCAACCCCGAGAAAGAGATTGGGGCCAAAAAGGACTAAACCCTAGCAGTGAGCAATTAGTATAAAGAACATTGTTTTATTGGAATTAAATTTGAATTTCAATAAATAAAAAGACCTGCCACAGCAACCTCTACCAAGAAAATTCTCCAAACAGAAATTCATAGGCCACTGTAATTTTCTTGAAATTTACCAAAGAAGAGCAACAAAAGAGTGGTGCTATAGTTTCTAAGTTGAGGAGGAGAAGCAACACATGGAGGACAAGGGTGTGGCAGGCAATGGCTGATTTCATTCACTCTCTGGTTTGGGCTTGCTCAGGCAAATCTCAGTCAGCTGGCACATAGCAAGAAACAAGCACAGCATTAGTTACATTGGCATAACAGAGTTCTACCGAATTCTGAGCTTAGGTGTAAAAATTTGACACTGCCAAATTGTACCATGACTGTTAGAATAGAGTGGAAGTTGAGATGCTCCACAAAGAGCAGATGTGGCCATGCAGGAACGTATTTCAGCTTCTTGATCCAGGGCTCCCAAAAGACATAACCATCTTTGTTCCTGGCCTCAGATGAGCTATATATTGTCATTTACTGAGGTGACACAGGCTCCCTGCAATGCCTGCCCCTGTGGGTCAAATAGATAGAGGATCTAGGACACTCAAAATAGGTATGTCCAGGAGGACTGCTGGGGATGTATCTGTGAGGAAGCAGAATCATAGGAAGCCAGTATCACAGCAAACAACCAGATCTGCTCACTAGCCCTCAGTATCCTTTTTGTATACAGTTTGAGTCATCAGGGCTGGAAACCCGGAGAAAATTAATCCTTTTGTTCTTTCTAATTAAAAATGTAAAAGGGAACAGTAATCTCCATAAAGTTGCACAAGTTGCTTAAAAATACTAATTCCTATTGGGCCAGTAAAAACAGAGCTGCGTGCCCTCTGCCAGCATGAGAGCAAACGAGATCCTGCAGATTGCTGTAAAGACCCAGGAAGCAGGACACAGAGTGCTCTTGCTCATGTGACCACTTTACTGTGGGGCTACTAACCAAGTCATTTGGTATTTTAGCTTGGTATGACTAAGACCGAAAAAATTAGGATGGTCCATCCACGCCCAGGGCTATACAATTTGCAATGCTCCTTAAGTCACATTGATGGTTTCACTTAACTCTTTTTTCCATCTCTGTTTTTATGTTTCTGCTTTTCGTTTTTGTTATTTTGTATGTATTTGTTTTTGAGACAGGGTCTTCCCACTACCTTTGCCAGGCTGATCTCAAACTCACCATCCTGCCTCTCCCTACAAACTGGGAATACAATACCATTCTTCCAGCTCAGTACATTCTTTGTTTTGCATGAGTACTGTCAGTTCTGGAGTTTGAACTCAGGGCCTGATTACTGTCCCTGAGATTTTTGTTCAAGACTGGTGCTCTACCACTTGAGTCATAGCTCCATTTTCCATATTTTTGGTGGTTAGAGATAAGAGTTTCATGGACTTTCCTGTCCAGACTGGCTTTAAACCATGATCCTCGGATCTCTGTCTCCTGAATAGCTAGGATTACAGACATGAGCCACCGATGCCCAGCTCATTTTTATGCATATATATGCATACATACATATATATATATATAATGCAAAAGTGAGCCCTAACCCTTTGATTAGAAGTGAGTTAGATGATAGCAATCCATTTAAATTGGTCATCAGTCTTTTTATCCCCATTTCCCACGTGGGGGGGGGAGAGGAGAGACTTTGATACAAACAGATTACTTTCTTCATCAAATCATATTTGAAAGGCAAAGCCATTAGCCACTCAGTGTACCTCTCACAGGCCGATGACTTTCCTAGAAACACTTAGTAAATCCTTTGCTTGGTCAAGTCCAACTTCTATCTCCTTTGTGGGTATCTGTTTGTACCTCTTCTTTGCAGTATCTCAAAGCTTTGGGAGGGAAGGCTTTTTCTAAAAAGACATTCTTTTTTTTCCAGAGGTGGGCAGCATATTGTCTCTCCCTCTTTGTTACAGCAGACTGGTACTGATTGAACTACTGACATCAGTCTGAAGCTAGGTATAGAAACACAGCAAAGCCCCTGGCATCCCCCCACCTGGACCCCCACCCAGGGTCCCTGGCTCATTCTGGAGAATAGTGTTTTTTTCTCTATCTACCTAGAGGGCCAATCAATGGCTCAATCCTTTGCATGTTATTTTCCATAATCCTCAGCCACAAATCTGTAAGGGAGGTACAGTGGTTTCTATTTTATGATGAAGAAGTTCACTTGTCCAAGGTTATATGCAGGGGACCAAGTATAAAGCCTGCTCGTTTGCAAAGCCTTGATTATTTCAACACACCACTAGTCTCTATGGGAATGAAATAACAAACACCCAAACTCCTTTCCAATAATTTATGTCTGTAAGATGCACATCCAAATGTGGATACTTCTTAGAGTTAAAGGGCAGGGCGGGGCCACTATTAATAACTGTTCATAGGAAACAGGCATAAATGGAAACTATCCCTGGGAAACAACATATTTATGGTCACTCTGACTATATACAAGGGATCATCACCTAAGAAAAAGAAGGATACTTGCCATCCACAAGTGTTAACAAAAGCTGTCTCTTGCCAGGACGACAGTCCATTAGATTGGATCTTGCTTATCCTCCATTAACCCCAAAACTGTTCTTGGCTTTGTAGCTAGCAAACACTGAGCTGCTGGTCCCTATGAATTCCTCCTCTTCCCCATGTGTTTCCAACCACTGACAAATCTTTAACACATGCCCGTTCTTGTAACCACAATGCTGAAGCCCACCCCAGGCCAAAAAAAAAAAAAAAAAAGGATGCAGACACACAGCAACTCTCAGGCCAGGAATCACCAGAGGCCTCGTGTGTCCTGGGCACAGACACTGGCTGGTACCACCAGATCAGAAAATGCAGAGTGGCATTTTCTTCCCTGGCCCATCTCCAACAGCAATCAGAATTTCATTGTGGAGCCCCAAGAGCTGGGCTCCACAGCTCAGGGGTATCCAGGGATTCAGATGTCCTCCTATCCCTGTGATATGAATAGGAAGATACCAGAGAGGCCTAGGAGCTGGGGTTAGGCAATTTTGAGGTGTTTGGAGGGTTATGATGCCCTCCTATCCCAATGAAATGGAACTGCTGTAGAATTACAGATTTGGCTGGTTCCAAGGACACAGCTCGGAACATCTTTGCATTCAGGATTCAATATCCCAGGGAACGATTGTTCTTTTCTATTTTATAGCATAATGCTCAATTACTTATTAAATTTAGTTTGCAGAATGAGTTACAGAGATTCACAATGATCTAAGCAACAACTAACCCCAACATTAGAGCACACTCACACATGAGTTTTCACTTCTCACTTCATACTAGATTCTTCTTTCTCCAGCCTTCCCTCACTTCCTTTCTCCCTTCCTCTCTCCCTCCCCCTTTCCTATCTCCATCCCTATTCTCTCTCTTTCTGTCTCTTTGTACCACTCTGTCTCTGTCTGTCTCTCTCCCTCTCTCTCACACACACACCTTCTTGAGTGGAAGATTCAGGATATAGGATGCTTTGATTATCACAACACCAACATGCTTCTTACAATGTAGAAAATAATTTTCATTTTCCAGTTCCAGCATTTACAGGTACTGTACTGGCCACCAGAGGAATCTATCAGGCTTTCAGGAGATAGTGGAAAGGAAGATTTGAAGGAGAAAACCAAAAGCCCCATCTCACTTCCTAAAGCTATTTTTGGACACTCACCATCCACCTAACTTGTAAGTGAAGGTCTCAGGAACTGATCCCTCTGATGTTGGTCCATATCCATAGTAATCAACTCAACCATTCCTCTACAGAAGCCAAGTAAAGGTGCCCACACTCAGTGAGAAGCAGAGAATGTCCTTAGCTCTACAGATTTGCTAACAGTCCAGTCATATCTCAGGACTGAACCAGTCTGAGACCACTCCTAGATAAGAACTATTTCATTTTATTATTAAATTCTATATAGTTTATTTAATTTTTGTTTTATTACTGGTCTCAACTTTAGATTTGACAGGTAGTAGCCCTAAATAAAAGTAATTCACATTTCCTACCACACAATTAACCTCTCTCCTACAAAAATGCTGCTTTCTTAAGTATCTGTTGCAAAATAGGCTCCTAAGTGAATTTAATTGCCTATCTACCTTTCAACAAAAAGCGATAGATCATTTCACACATAGTATACTCAGATGATAACAACTCTTAAAATGAACTTTAAAAAGTCGTTTTTCGATCTCTGTTTTTTATCCCATTTTTAAACTTTTGGTTTTCATAGAAATTACTGATTTGGTACCTCAGGTCCATCTTGTAAGCTAGGTAGGGATTTGATGGTGAGAAAATCCAGACCTCTGGATGCTACCATAAACCACCACTCCAATGCCAGGATCTGCCTGATGGGGTGTGAGACATAAGGAATGTGGGAGTGGATTTCCAATGGAAGGCCTTCCAATGTGGCCTTCTGTGGGCCTTCTAGAGGCTCTTCCTAAGGCTACATTCATGAATATCAAGCAAAGGGTACTTCTTGGTGCCGGAAGCCATGCTACCAGGGTAGATTACTTAAGAAACAATTAGGTGCGTACACAAAGCAATTTGTGGGCATTCGCACTCCTTCAGCTTTCTAAGTGAAGGGCCTTTCAAGGCTGATTTATAGCACTGTCGTCTTCAGAAGGCAAAATAATTAATAGGAGCATGGACTTCTAATTTCAGTGACTTCCAGAGAAAGTGGATTTCATTTGATTTATGACGGCCGGTGACTTTGCATTTTATCAGTTCATTCACTCATTATTTATGCTGATGGCCAATTTCAATGGGTCGCTATCATCTAACTCGCTACTAATCAAAGAGAATTAGGGTTCACTGCATTATTTAGAAGTCGCTAATTTATCTTCAGAACAAGTAGTGAGGAGAGTTTGGGGCCTTCCACAAGGAAAAAAAAAAAAAGCTGAACAGCTGGCTAAAGCCAGAAAATTTGGTCAGTATTATAAATGAGTTTTATCAGGGGTATTGCAAGTTGATGAAGTCTGAGTCAAAATGAAAGAAGGGGGAGAAAAGAAAAAGAGAAGCCAGGATGAAAGTAAAAAATTATAATCAACCCTGAGTGACTTCTGTAGTCTGTAGAGCCCAGACATCCCAATGGGCTAGTTTTGAACTATAAATCCTGGGATTTCAGCATCTGCATAAGTTGAGAACTGCAAGATCCCAGCAGCCCTCACTTCAACTCAATAAACAAGCATGTTTTCACTGAATTACCAGACTTCCTTTGCTTCTCATTTTGAAGTAATTTTAATATGTTCTAGACACACGATAATGGATCACATTTAAACATGAGAAAATTAAGTCCCATCAGCAAGTAATAATGCCCAATCATATTCAATCATGTTGAACAATCACCACCACCAAAATGATCCTGTTCAGGAAAACTTAAAAAAACAACAATTAAAAACGAGACAAACTATAGAAAGGCCCCACTTTAAAATACATTGGTGTTGCTTTCTCTAAGCCAGCCTGTTTTCCCCTGCTCCCATCTCCAAACTTTTGCATACTTTTGTCTGGCCCAGTGCCCAGAACTCCTGTCTAGGATCCTTCTAAATGAATTGTTCTTATCATTCAAATTATGAAGTCTCTCCAAGTACCTTTACTCCACCGTCCAAGGCCTCTCATTGTCTGTCTCCCTCAGAAGAAGGAAAATTGTGGAAGGACAGGAACTCAGTAATCCCAGTTGCTAAGCCAGAACACCATGTTCTGATAAATCCATTTTGCTGATTTGTTGCTTCTCAGCCCAAAGTCTAGCCCTTAGGAAAGCTAGATGACATTCCATGAGTAACTGTAAAACACCCGGTTCTTATCCTTTTGTGAATTCATGAGCTTGAAAATTATAAGAGGGAGTGGAAAGGTGGAAAATAATAGCAAATTTTGTGAGTATTTTTGGTAAGGAGATTTGAACTCAGGGCTCATCCTTACTCAGCTTGTTTTGCTTGTTCATGGTTGTTGCTCTGCCACACCAACCACACTTCCTGCCTGCTTTTTGCTGGCTATTTTGAAGATAGAAATCTCACAGACTTTTCTGTTCAAGCTGGGCCTCAAACTATGATTCTCCAGATTTCAGTTTACTGAGTATCTAGGATTATAGGCTTAAGCCACCAGTGTTTGACTACCAATTTTTAAACAAAGAATTTAAATGTGAATGTCCAGATCTAAAAGCTAATAGGAGAAGTAGCACTGTGGCTCAAAGTAGTAGAGTGCTAACCTTGAGTAGAAAAGCTCAGGGGCAGCACCTAGGCCCTGAGCTCAAGCCCCGTGACTACTACCAGCAACAACAAGCTAATAGGAGACATTTTTCAGCTTGTTAGACATCTCAAACATATTCACAAAGAGAATAAAAGCTCCTAAAAGTTTGCTGGGTGCTGGTCATGCATGCCTGTATTCCTTAGCTAGTCAGGAGATTAAAATCTGACGATCAAGGTTTGAAGCCAGCCTGGGCAGAAAAGTCCAGGAAATTCTTATCTCCAACTAACCAAAATAAAAGGTCAGAAGTGAAGGTGTGGCTCAAGCTGTAGAGTATAAGCCTTGAGTTAAAATGTCAAACAAAAGCACTAGGGCAAGCCTTCACCCTAAGTTTAAGCCACAGTAGCAACACACAAAAAAGTTTCCATCACGTATAATTCTCAAAATAATCCTACTGCTCCTTTAAAAAAAATCTCAAATATGATGCAACCCCCCCCCCAAAAAAATAGCCATGAACTAGTACACAATGTAATCTGGAGATTAGTCTTTAATCTTTTCATTCCCAGTCCAAAGATCTCTTTTCAGCCAATACCACTCTTCTAGTTTATGTCTGGCCTGATGCTGGACTGTCAAGATGATTATATAATAAATATAATCTCATTAAACGGCAGGGCGGTCATGTTAAGTTATGGTTCTGGTAGCATGATATGAAAACATAAGTTTATTATACACATGATCTAAAATAAAGTCTGAGATTCCAGCATTTATTCTCATCCCACTTCACAATTTATAGGTGGCCACAAGTAAAATAATACTCAAGAAGCTCAACCCATTCTCTCTGCATGCTGTCAGCAATTGCTATATCTGACTACAGATCCAGCCATTCACCTACTGTTGTAGCTTATCCTGCAGTGAATAGCCATGGCAAAATTGACACTGCTTAAATCTTTTTTTCTTCTAAAGGCTGAAAAATTCCATCAGTTAGGATCAAAGAGAAACTGTTTCCAATATTCATACTGGGAGGGATTTATCATGTGAAATTGGATATACAGCCAAAGAAAAGCACCAACAAGAAGCTACTACCTACTCCAGGCTGAAAAGAGAAACACATAAAGCTTACCAACTAAGGCCATAAACTTGACAGGTCACATGCCATAGGGGTTGGAACTACAGCAGAGACTGGAACATACCATAGAAACTACCAGAGAGAACAAATCCTTCCTGTCTTACACCCTCCATGGGCCTACTGATGAAACGCCAATAACAAAGGAATTTTGGAAATGCTCCCACAGCTGACAGCCTCCTGAGAAAGAGAACAAGGCAGAGAAAAGGAAGAATATATATATAAGAAGACAGTAAGCCACCCTACTTTTCCTTCTCAAAGAGAATGTGATAAGATAACTGAAGCAGAAGAGAACCACAGGCCATTGTGGGTAACACAACTGCTTTGTGTTATCCTCCCGTGGAGCACCTAAAGCCTGAGCACACCTGAAAATGAGAGGAGCTACTGGAGATCAACTCTAAAGGGTAACACAGCAATGCAACTGATAAGTTCTAAAATATCAGCCCCACTCTCCTTTAGCAGATGCATATGGATGATGTATATGAGGAAAAATGCACGGGAAAGAGGTAGCTAGGCCCAAATACCAAACCCAGATCATATCAATAGGCCAAGCTGAGCACTGAGGTGTGTTTGTATAAAGACCTTATGAAGAAATAGTAGCCTTAGGTAGAAAGCTGCTGTCCAGGATGTGGAGCAATGGGTTCTCTCTATTCTACTCTTTCCATATAGTATGTTACAGAAAGAGGAGATGCTGAGCCACCAGCCAGAAGGAGAAGATGAACTATAGGTTTGTTTATCTTAGACTTTTATTGCTATCCTTTGTTCTTGCTCTCTGTACCTTAGCTCAGTATTTTCACTACACTGTTACATGTAACATTTGTTTATGGAATGAATAAATGAATGGATGATTTCTCTCTAAACTGAATAGGAATGTTAAAGGGGTTAACATTCTTTCCACCATTACAACCATCTTGGGCAGTTCTTTTCAGAGACATCAGTACAGAGAATTAACCCCTCATTAGGCTCAAACCTCAACTTACTATATTTGCCAAATGCAAGGAGAACAAGTTAAACCTATGACATTTCTTTTGAAAAGCAGGTATGAATTTACTCAGTAAGTCAGGTGGAGTCTGTTTGTATCCTGCTGAGTTTAAGTAGGGAAACTCTCAACCAAACAAACAAATAAAAAATAATAAGTGAATACCAACAGGATGTGTGAATTTAGTGAATGCATTCCTCTTTATTTAGAATATTTTCTCACGGCATATTCTCCCCATCTTTCCCCACAGAGCATGATCCTGCCTTTCAGATCCTAGGAAGTAAATTCCTCAAGCACAGCCATAAACTCAAACAATAGCAGTAACAACAGGACAGGGATAGATGCTCTATACCCCCAAAATGTTAGTGAAAATTAAGTAGACACATGGAGAGCTTTTAATTAGAGAAGGGAAGGGGTAGCAGAAGCAGAAAGATTGTGAGTTCAAGGATGGCCTTGGCTGTAAGACCTTATCTCCAAAAAGAAAACAAAGTTAGAAATTTTAAACATTAAAACTCTGTTACTACCATTTCCTTCTATTTCTAACTTCTTCCCTCTCTGCCCCCATGTGGTTCTTTCATTTATAGATGCAATGCAGGAAGGCCCTTTCCTGGTTTCATTTTTTATTTTTTACCTCTCTGCCCAAATGATATAAAATTCAACAGAGCTGATCTTCCTATGTTGTCGTTACCCTTACCCCTCAGTATAGATTCACCAGGAAGCCCACAATCAAAACGCTCAAAATGAGAGAAAAGGACACCAGCTCATGGCCTGGTTCTTGGCTAAAACAGTGCTAGCCTAGCACTGGAACGATCTAGCACCATAGCTTCATGCTGCTGTTACAAACTGTCCATCTTAAGGTGGGAAGTGACTGCCAAAAGCAAAAGAGACAAGAAGGTGAAGGAATGAGGAATTTATGGCTGGCATATCATGACAGACAAGCAAAAGCTGAAGAGTGGGAGTTTTTGAAACAAATGCCAGTTAAATGATCCATTCAGTTATACTTGATACGTCTGGTATAATATAGCTTGTTCCAGATGTCAAATAATATTGCCAAACCATGCTCACTAATGTGGAAAGCATTGTTGCTCATAAACCTAAGTGTCATTGAATTTGTGCAACAGTCACCCATCTGCAAACAAAATATTGCATTAAAAACCTGCAGCTCATAATTTAAGCCAACAAAGGGATTGACTGAAAAATATAATTTATATAAAAAAGCAGTTTTCCCCTGAGAAACTTTTTTCAAAATAATATTTCACATTTACACATTTAAGTTACATTCAATTTTATACAAAAATTATAGTAATTGTCCTTTGCCTCACATGAATGTTATAATTATACTTTCAACATTGCTGTATTTTAACACCCAGCCCAAAGAAAAGTACGCTGTGTTCACAATCAACGCAGAAAGAAAGAATAGATTTGTGGTGTTTGACATGACCCCCTTTAAACATACAGTTCTAAAATACCCAATGCTCATAAAATTCATAAAAGGCTGCATATGTACATCCCTGCCTCCTTTGCCATTCGATATATATGAAAATGCAATTTACTGTATGTCAAATGAAAAAATGCAGGTTTCAAAGGCACTGACAACAGGTGCTAGTTAAATGATCAGGCACTATTTGTTACCAAGTCCCTTACTTTCATTTGCAGCAAGATAAATTGCATTTTAGAAGACTAGTGTGATCTAAGGGGTCTTGACATGTTTTTATTGATTTGCATAGGTTATATGCATGTATTCCTGTTTGGAGGCAAATAGTACCACAAGTAAATTCAAGGCACTAGGCCTGTGTTTCAAGAAAATTGGAATTATCACAAGGGAGCTAAGATGGAGTGAGCCTGGGTAAAAGAGACACATGCAGCCTGCCGGAATCTCACAACCTCTATTAAGATTTATAGGCTGTAGGATTCTTTTGGGCTTCAACATTATTCTTAGTAAACCCTTTCTGTCTTCTGTTGTTTATAGAAACTGGCAGCTTTAGCAAAGACAGAAGCTTAAGTTGTAGGTAGCACAATTTAACATAATAGTTCTTGCCTGTCCTCCAAATAGCCTAATGCTGATTTTGCAAAAATAAAAAAAATAAAAAAATGAAAATAAAAAGAGAAAAAAGGGGAAGGGAGAAAAAGCCACACCCCAACCCATACACAATAGGCTGCTGCTCTGACATGGGTGGATTTGGCTGCCATGACAGAAAAGCACTGGTGAAATCTGGTTATATTTCTAATGTCAAAATTTATTAACTTTTTAGACTCATGGTGATCCCATTCCTTGTTTGATTTTTTTTTCATTTGGTGACCTCAGTACCCTCAGGCCCATCACAGACAGTAAAGCACTCATTCAGAATAGACTTTTTAGCTGAGCACCAGTAGCTCATGTTTATAATCACAGCTACTCAGGAGGCGGAGATCTGAGGATCACAGTTTAATCCCAACCTGAGCAGGAAAGTCTGTAGGACTCTTATCTCCAAATATCACCAGGAAATCAGAAGTGGTGCTGTAACTCAACATGGTAGAGCACTAGCCTTGAGTGAAAAAAGCTCAGGGACAGCATCTAGGCACTGAATGTCTGACTAAAAAAGGCGGGGAGGCAGGGAGAGAGGAGCACCACAGGAGTTTCTCTTTACCCACAGCCACCCTCAGAGCCCGGGTAGGACTTTCTCTTCATGCAGGAATGGCAAGTCTCTTCCTAGAACCTGACTTCTCACTTCCATCCAGAGCACTCTCTTCACTTTGGGGGAAAGGCAGGATGGCCTTCACATATTCTCTCTGCCATTGCCCAATAACTGCTATTTATTTCCCTTCCAGTATAACCATGAGATCCTTAAGGGTTTTGAATTTGTCTTCACTGGATCAACTGGAAGACTCAGGTATAAATATTATTAAGACATAGATGTGGTAATAAGCCTTGCCTTTGCATGTGATTTGATATTTTTCAAAGCTGGCTCCTATACTGTCCCTCCTCTGGTACACAGCTGAGGTGTCTGGTAATCACAACCATCATTCTGACTTCCCAAGTGCCAGGAATATATCCAAGGAGAATGGTGAGCAGTCCAAATTTCCCAGCAGATCTGGGTACAGCTGCACCAGAAAGCAGGACTACGCTCATCACAGAGCCTCACTGTCCTTTAGAATGGAGTCACACTCAACTTCCTGTGAGACATCTTCTACAGCAGATAAAGTAGATTATCCACTCAGATAAAGCAGATGTCCACTCGGTGTATAGATGTCCTTATTTAAGGAAACATTTTGCATTGAGTTGAACAGAGGAAGATGTGTACAGTTTCTCTAGTAGCTGGGTCAACAGCACACCATGTTTCTTCCCTGATCTCATTCATTCATCTCCTCAGATCCCAACAGAAACCTGGTTTTATCCAGTGCTTACGTATAACCAGACCCAGGCATGTTAGGATGAGTAAAACAAGTCTTTTGCTATGCTTCTGTAGAGATTACAATCTAGTATTCCAGCTTTTTGCCTCTTTTTACCATGATCCAACTTATATTTTACATGATGACCTATCATACACACATACACACATGCACACACATGCATGCATACACATACAATCTCTGAAACACTTTATCAAGCAACATTTAATCTTACCATGTGCAACATAAATTGATTTTTATGTTTTATTGTCACTTCATTTATTTTAAGGATTTTATTTACAACTAAGTTGATTTGTAAAAAAAAACAAACAAAAAGCTAATAGATTGTACCCCCACAGTCTGAGAACCAATTAGCCAGTCAGAATATGAAATGCCTTGGGTCAGGGACCAGCAATCACCTTTTTTAAAGTGCCAGATACTAAATACCTTCGTCTAAGCAGGCCTCTTGGCTATGATACTGATAACCAGTCAGTGCTTGTACCTCAAAATTCATGAACTATAGTTACTTGGGCTCGAACGTAAGTTATCACTGAACTTCATTCATATAGGTTAAATCCTTATGGCACAAAGACTATAAATCAGTGAGACAAATCTTAACACCCAAATACTCTACACTCACACACCTGCTCCTTGTATGTTTGGTCACATACCCAAGCATCCAGAGAAAAGAATAAGGTTTGAAATTTTGGGTGGCAGTAAATGGCAACCACTGACTAGGACCAAGGCTCCTAGGATTGGTAAGACATATAAGTCTTTCCTGAGAGCAAATGCTCACACAGACAAGACAGCATTCCGCACTTTAGGTTATATTCATGTTCCACAATAAAGCAGGAAGTAAGTCCAGGCACACTCCAAGCTTCCAAAAACACATAAGATACACTCATGAGTTAGGGGTCATGGCAGAAGATGGTTGGACATCCACTATTCCAACTGTGTTGCTGTATCACAGTAGTAGAGATTCACAAACCAATACTATTACCCCTAGAAAAGAGGATTTGAATTTAGCTAAATAAATGCTTCAGCTGGGAGTGAGTTTATCAGCTGAGTGCCAGGCATTCTGGTCTGTGACCTCTACTAGACATGAACCCCACAGCTAGAGAAGATCTGAACACTTCAAAAAGCCCTGGCACTGTATTTATATCACAGATACATCCCTGGGGTAACAGACAGGTCAGTTAAACCAGGCACACAGAAATAAATACATAAATACACCACACCAAATCAAAGCAGATGCAGACAGCTGCCAGTGGTGAAAAGTCCATGTACCAAATTAAACAGTACACATTCAGCCACTAGGTATTTTCTATACTGTCTTCCTACATACAGAGTTCCTCACTTCTGCCTTCAGGTAGTCAAGGTATTTAATAATTCATATTTCATATGAAGAAAGGATCAAGTGTTTCACTGTCAGTCATTTTAACCCTCACAGTTCATTAATGATAGGGTGAAGCAGTATCCTGTCCCTGGCCTGTATTAGAGAGTAACCATTTTTGTTTTGTTTTATTGCCTCCTCCAGTCTGATGTAAAGATGAGTAAATAGATACAAACACACATGCACAATAGAGAGAGAGAAAGGGAGAGAGAGAAAGAGACAGAGAGAGAGACAGAGAGAGAGAGAGAGAGAGTAACAGACACAGCTTCACAGATCCAGCACTGAAATGTGAAGCTCAAGGCAAACATACCAAAGGGGTTTAAAATGGTGATAGCCAGGCACAGTGGCTTACCTCTATTATCCTAGCTACCTCAGGAAGCTGAGATCTGAGGATCATGGCTCAAAGCAAGCCTGGGAAAGCCTGTGAGACTCTTATCTTCAATTAACTAGCAAAAGTATAAAAGCAGAGATATGACTAAAGTGTTTCACTATAACATAGAGTGAAACAGCTCAGGAACAGTCTCCAGGCCCTGAGTCCGAGCCCCAGTACTGGCATTCAAAATAAATACAATGGTGATAAATATGAGAAAACTCTATATTTTTGTTCAGTTAATCATAGCATAATATTTATAATAATTTTAGAATGAATTTTATAGTTCAACAAAATGCTTTCACTTGGACCACCCTGAGAAGAAAGCAGTACCAATTTCATGTAACAGACTGGGAAAATGAGGTCCCAAAAGAGTGGCTCCATATTTTCTCCCTGAGGGAACAAGATTAGAAGCCTGAACTATACAGGAAGACTTGTGCATTTTGGCTAGACTTGTGTTCTCAAAGGCCTAGGAAGCAAAAGGGAAGAAAAGAAAGGAAGTAAAGTAGAATCTTGTCATACAATAGAGTTGATGAACTATCACCAATAGGAAAAAACATTTCTAGATGGCATGGTAGTTCGTGCCAGTAATCAATGAGAAGGATGAAACAGGAAGATCACAAGTTCAACACCAGTCTGGGATATACCTCTTAAGTCTGGCACCAGAGGCTCATGCCTGTCATCCTAGCTACTCAGAAAACCGAGATTTGAAGGTTAGAGTTCAAAACCACCATGGACAGAAAAGTCTATGAGGCACATATCTCCAATTAACTAACAAATAACAGAAAGTAGAGGTGTGGCTTAAGGGGCAGAGTGCCAACCTTGACTGAAAAGCAAAGGTAAAGCTTGAGGTCCTTCAAGCCCCAAGACTGGCACACACAAGTTTCTCTTCAATTAAAGTCAGAGGATAAATTATTATGCCTTAGTAGGAAAGTCTGTACATCCTAAGGAATAGGCCTTAGAAGATGAGTAGGTGATATGAGATGGATACATCCTAAGGAGAACTGAAAGGTATTCAGGTCAAAAGCCAGCTTTTTATTCCTGAAAATCTGGACAATCTGCTAGAAATCTTGACAGAATGAGGAACTTAAGGCTACAGGGGATGAGGGAAACGGAACCCTAAGAGAAGTATCTCTTCCTGCTTAGTCCAGCGCTGATACTGTGTTTTGGGCACACAGGGAGTCAGTTTGACTACACACCCTCCTCATCCTTCTATGACTTTACTTCCACAGAAAAAGAAATGTGTTCAGCAGAATCACAGCACATGCACTTTGTTTGGGCTTATTAAATAAAAAGAAAGGATCACCTTCAACTATATTAATGATGGACTGGTGGATGAAGGATGCCTGTGAAAATTCACAACATCTGTTTGCTCCACTCTCTTCTCAGCAGGCTGCACCTATTTCTCATGCTTAATGATGCTCAGCCACTCTGCAAGTTTTACGAACAAATGTGTGTTTAGCCACATTCATCATTCTGAATGAGTGTTCTTGATGAAGCCTCCACTGGCCTGTTTCGCTCTTTCTGCTACACTTTAACAAATGACAACTGCTCTACGTATTTTTCATTTGTTAAAAATAAAAGGCTAAGTGAAGGATAGGCCTGGAGGATTTTCTTCCCCTTCCTTTTTGACTTCCCCCCACCCCCAAAAAGAACTCTTCAGCATCTCATCCATTGAGTTTCTCCAACACAGGTCATGGCCCTGGAGAACACATGTGGAGAACCTGCTGGAGTCTGGGAAGTTGGCCTGCAGTGGTCATGACACATGCAGGGCTGCTCTCCCCTCCCTCACCCATATTGGAATCCTGTACCTGCAATGGATGCTCACCTCACACCTATCACCTACCAATCTTAGAACTTTTAGAACACATACTGTTTAAAAACACTGGCTCATCCCTAGACAGAACTTTCAGCCAATACAACCACTAAGTGGTCAGGAAATCAAAAAATGCTTGTTGTTTACAAAAAAATTCTGAAAACATGTAAGATCACAGGGGAGGAAAGAGAGGCTTATTAGAGTCACTACCTCTTTCCAGGACTCCAAAAAGAAGTGAAGATGCTGGCCTAGTTTTGACAAACAAGGCAATGTTTGGATGATCACAAACTCAAACTCCAGCTAAACCAAACAGCCTGAATTTTTCATCCTTGAAAAAAAAATTGAATTCACAGTATGGATGACCTATATAAATCAGGTCATCCCAGCTAGAATCTAAGAGTTCAAAATGGCAACTATGCGAAGAAATAATCTTTCAGAATTCATTTTGAGGAGATTGTTCTTATTCAGATCATTTCATTAGAAGCATGAAATGAAAAAGCAAAAGCAGATATTTGCTCTATTAAATATTCAAAATCATTGGAAATCTGTTTAAATTCTATTTCCTAAGACAATACATTTTTCTCTGTATTTGCAATGCTGAATATTATATTAGTATTTGTATTGTACTGGACTCAGCATGCATTGCAAAGTACTTTACAAATGAAATAATCCCATCATAGACTCAATAAACATCCTGATGTGTCACTTGTTTAACCTCATGGTTTCTAAGGTTCCTTCCTCTTTATAATGTTATGGATATTTAAAAAGGAGAATGTTTCAATTCTCACATTTGGTTGCTCTTCCTATCTCTAACTTTCTTACAAATGTCCTATTATCCATTGTGGTTTTTAAAATATATGCCTCATTTACTGAATTTTAAACATATTTAAATGTAGTTGAAGAACAAGCTCTTGGCTTAGATACAAAAAGGCATCTGGATGCATCTGCCCAACAACCAGGAGGTTTATACTTTAATAGACACTATTGAGAAAGGGTCCAAATTAGGAAATTTCAACCAGAAATCCCCCAATATTACTTGTATATTTATCCAGGTCCTACCTCAAACTTCCTGGGGGCCACTGCCCAGCAAGAAGTCTTAGAAATCATGAACTCTCAGATCAGTATGAGTTCCAAGTTTGGTTAGAAAATGAGGAAAAGATTCTGCATTGCAAAATATATGTCAATTCATCTCCAACTAGCAACATTGTCCATTCTATTTTTGTTTTTTGGCAGGTCCTCCAGTTCTGGGGCTTGAACTCTGGGTCTGGACTCTTGAACCTTAGCTTTTGTTTTGCTTTAATTTGTTATTGTAAAGGTGATATAGGGATGGATTACAATTACAGAAATCAGATAATGAGTACATTTCTTTTTTTTTTTTTGAAACTTTCTTTTTTTTTCTTATTTATCGTCAAAGTGATGTACAGACAGGTTACAGTTTCATATGTTAGGCCTTGGGTACATTTCTTTTTTTATTTTTTATAATTTATTTATTAATTTAATTTTGTTGACAGGTGTTGTACAAAGGGGTACAGTTACATAATAGGGCAGTGTGTACATTTCTTTTTTTTCTCAAGTTTTTATTATCAAACTGATGTACAGAGAGGTTACAGTTTCAAACGTTAGGCATTGGATACATTTCTTGTACTGTTTGTTACCTCCTCCCTCATTCCCCTCCTCCCCCTTTCCCTCTCCCCCCATGAGTTGTTCAGTTGGTTTACACCAAATGGTTTTTCAAGTATTGCTTTTGTAGTCATTTGTCTTTTTATCCTGTCTCTCAATTTTGATATTCCCTTTCATTTTCCTAGTTCTAATACCAGTATATACAGTTTCCAATGTAATGAGTACATTTCTTTTTGAATACTGTTACCCCTTCCCTCCCTTTCTCCCAGTTCCATTCCCCACCATCACCACCAAAAGCTTCTTTTGCTCAAGGCTAATGCGCTATCACTTGAGCCACAGTACCACTTTCAGCTTTTTTCTGAGTAGTTTAATGGAGATGAGAGTCTCAGATTTTCTTTCCCAGGCTGTCTTTGAACCACAATCCTCAGATCTCAGCCTTTGGGGTAGTAGTCTATTTTTTTACAATGAAAAACAAAGGTATGATGATTGTAATATAGTCAAACATGAAATTTTACCTTCTCAGTGGAAAATACGACATATTTAAAGGTACTTTCAAATCTGGTGAGTTTGTTTGAAATATCATTCAAGGACTCCCTCAGATTCTACATCCTATAAAGATCTCCCCAACTACTTCAGTCCCAACTACTTCAGCCTCTACTCTGAATTTGAGGAGGTATAACCGTCTATACCACATAGTTTTACCACACCTAATACTAATGTTCATGGATAGTTTGCTATATGCCCTCCATAAAGCCAGATGCAGCAGCACACATCTGTCTGCCATCCAGCTGTGTAGGAGGTATGAAGAGGAGTAGAGGAGTAGAGTTTCAAGTCAGCTCTGGATAAAAAATTTGAGAAATTATCTGAAAAATAACAAAAGTAAAAATCTTACGAGGGCAGTTCAAGTAGCATAGTGCCTGCCTACCCAAGTATGAGGGCCTGAGTTCAGGCCCCAATACCCATTCTCCAAAAAGCTTGAGGATTTATACTACATCCATATCTTCTGTATTCAGTGTTATCATGATCTCTAAGTTGACCCTGTGTCAATATCTGTCCTGATATCAGTATATAAATATAGGTTTCCATATTCCACTTTACTATTGTATATGTAAATGCTATGCTATATGTACACAACAAGTCTAGCAGTAAGTACAGAGTTACATTTTTATTCTATGTATTCTTTCTATACATATTAACTTTAGGTACTATAAGAGAAAGCAAAGATGAATAAATTCCTCAATTATACCATAATGTAACTGAGAGAAAACATATATTGAAACATCTACTGTGGCCAATGTAATTTAAAACAAATGAAAGACTAGTGGCTGAAGATAGGGCTCAGTGGTGGTACACTTGCTTAACATATACAAGGCCCTGGGTTTGACTACCAGCACTGGAAAAATAAAAACCTAACTAAATTAAATAAATAATGACTAGCAATACAATAAGAGTTAAAGAGAAAGAAAAGAGCATTTGTATACAGGAGAAATAAGCAGCTCTATTTAAATAAGCATGGCATCTGAGCCAATATTTGAAGGACAGGGGAGGTTGTTAGCACATAAACATACAGACAAGAATTTTGAGTCATTATAAAGGCTTAACTATAGATCATTTGATTAGGTGAAAAATACCATTCCTTTAAAAAGAAAAAAACCAACAATATTTAACCTAGTACTACAGACGAGTTTAGAAAGCACTGTGATCTACCAAAGGGACCTCTTTTCAAATTCTCATCATCAAACTAACTCCCCGTTAGCAAAAAGAGAAACACTGTACATGAATCCCCAATAGCATTGAGTCCCAGAGGATAAATTGGAAAACTAAATTTCTTCTTGTGAATCCTCCTAGACTCTGTGTATAAATTCCTTGACTTGCTTTATTCAGACCTTAGCTTGAGTTAATTTCCCAGTTTTCCTAGTGGAGGCCTTAGCACCAGACGTCACCTTTAATTCTCTTGAGCTCTATAACCTATGTTGACTCCAGGGGCCCCCTTGCAGCTGCAGGAATCTAACAAAAGCCAAGGCACATGTTCTCCAAAGGTCTTTGTTTTTCCTGCTGGAGACACAAACCTTTGGAACTGCTTCCTGTCCATTCTCAGCCATAACTTCCACCACTTGACTTAGACTTCACTTTTTACTGTTTGAGCTACCCAGATCTCTTGGACATGAATAATAGATGGCAATGAAGCTCTGCCCCTTCATCAATGCAAGTACATTCTATCAGAAACTGCTTGGTAGTGCTTTTACTCTGAGTGGAGTGGTGCCTACTATACTTGTTCTATCATCTGTCATGAGTAACAGGAAACTAAACAGTCACCTCCAGTGAAATTTGACACCCAACTGTAAACTACTTTGCCTCATTCACTCCAAAGTGCTTGACAACTGGAACTCATCATCTTTAATGTCTAAAGAATCATTCATTGCACCCAATGCCCAGATCCAAAGAACTATAACAACGAAGAGTACTAAAAGGCTTTGTTCACCATTCAGTTTAATACTTTCATTTTACAGCTATGAAACTGAGGTCTAAAGAAGTAAGATAGTTTGTTCAAAGGTATACAGCTTGCTAGAAACACAAGCAGGACCAAAATCTACGTTTGTGGCTCCTATATTAGTTTCTTCCATTATAACATGTTGTTTTTCAATTTTCTAATAGCTGAGAAAATTGAAAGAATATCAGTTGTGATAGGGTGAATAACACCATCCCAAGTACGACTACTTCCCACTGCCCATGACTGTTATTTTATACAGAAAAGGGCTTTACAGATGTGAGATGTGGGTATTATTCTATATTATCTGAATGGATTCAATGTAGTCACATTGGTCCAAATGCATCTGGAGGCAGAGAAGAAAGTGATATGATCTCACAAGCAAATAAGAGTAATGTGATTTGATGATGGAGAAAAGGATCACAAGGCAAGGGTTACAGATACAAACTGGCAGACTCAAGAAACTAGAGTTGCCTCTCAGAAGACTCATTTTGGAATTTTACTCCCAGAACTTTAGGAGAATAAACTGAGTTGTTTTAAGACTTCCAGGATTTTAGGAATGTGTTGCTGCAGCAATAGGAAACTATACAGAATTTGGTGCCTAGGATTAGAGTGTTCCTATAAAAATATTCAAAATGTAGAAGTGAGCTTGGAATACAATAATGAGAGACACTGGGGGAATTTTGAGGAGCATGACAGAAGAAGCTTGGATTGCTTTAAATAGGCATTTGTATCAATGTTGGTATTAATGATTGTTAGCGGGCACTCTGAAGGAAGTGAGAAGTCTAGTAGAGAAAATCAATATTGACTCCGAGGATACCCAAGTCATCATAAGCAGACTGGTAGTAGAAATTCAGATGTGAAAGGTACTGCAGGTGACACTTCAGAAGGAAAGGGGAGAATGTTGTACAATGGCAGAAATACTCACTGAACAGTGTACTAGAGCTATGTGAAAAGCACAACTTGCCAAGTAATGAAGTTGACTATTTAGCTGAGAGTGTTGAATTTACAGCCGAGTTTCACCAGTAAAATGCAAGATGAGGTAAGCTAACAGAAAAAAAATTAGTAATTAAAAAGGAACCAGTACTCGATGATTTGGGAAATATATGTATATTGCACAGTACGTTAAAATCAGAAGGCTTACTGCCAGGAAGGGTGCTTTGAAGAGAAAGCCAAGGGTATAACCAAACAACCTTTTTGAAAAGGACCTTAGATGGCTCAAATGATCAGATGATCTCTCATGGAGAGAGTTCTTTGAAGAGATTGGCATGTGAGTAATGAATCTCATCAACCATCTCATTAAAAGCCAGAAACAGAGGCAGAGTTCTCTGGTAAGTTCTGTAGAGGACCCTTTTGTCTATGGAATGATTCTCCAAGACGTTCACTGGTGGAATGGCCAGGTTTTTTAAGACATCATACCAGTAGAGATATCTCCAAGACTGGAAGGAAAAAAGTAATAAAATGAATGAAGGCTGAAATATAACTGAAACTCTATAAAGGCAGGAAAGAGAGTCAAGCACAAATGTAACATGTGCTTCACTTCATGAAAAGGGAAGAGCATCCCACAACACAGAAACTCAGGATCAGAAGGAAGAGCTCACACCCAGAGAAGATACTTGAGACTTGAATAA
This sequence comes from Perognathus longimembris pacificus, assembly GCF_023159225.1. Taxonomy (NCBI): domain Eukaryota; kingdom Metazoa; phylum Chordata; class Mammalia; order Rodentia; family Heteromyidae; genus Perognathus; species Perognathus longimembris. The sequence goes on along the minus strand of NC_063162.1, from coordinate 50,272,771 downwards.
TCTTCTCAGGTTTTGGAGCTTGCCCCACCTTACTACATCCTGTAATTGCATATGATTGGTGGGTAACTATTTTCTTCCTTTCAGTCTCCAAATGACCAAATGAAATATATACCACTAGTCTCTGTGCTCTCCATAAAAACATATTTTGGAAAGATATAACCTATTTCTAGTTTCACAGGCACACAGATGGAAAGTAATTTCAACTCACAATGCATTATTCTCAGTGCCTCATTTGTACCTAATTTAGGTTATTGAAATAATGAGATTTGATATTTTTTGAACTGAAGAGATGCAGACAAGCCTTGAACATGAAGTTGGCATAGTTGATACTTTGGGGGATCTTGAGATAAGAGTGAAAGTATTCTTGTGCAGGGTTAATGTGAATCTTTGGGAAGAAAAGAAGAATAATATATTTGTGTTGTTTCAGCTCACTAAATGTGTTGCAAACTGTTAGAGCAGCAAATAGAAAGAAAGGGAGAGAAGAACAGATAGAGGAAGAAATCATCTCACTTGTGGAGAGATCTCAGCACTTGAAATTAGCAACAGATTGTTCCTTCTGGTTAAACCATCCTACTACACAGAGCTCCCTCAGTAGAAGGTCCTCGGAGTTTCCTTCTGTTTCTAAAGTCTGGGCACTTTATCCTTATGAAACACTTCTGGTTTTTATCCCATTCATGTGTCCCATAGAATCACAGGAGGAGATAGCTACATTTCCTGGTTAAAATAATTAGAAAGTATTAGTGTATTTTGTGCTCTTTTCAGGTATAAGAGGCTGTCAAGGGAATTCTAAAAGTAAATACCAAACACTAGCATTCTTCTAGACAGATAGTTCAAAGGGACAACTGTGATTGCCACAGAAAGCCTGTGACATGAGGTCATCTTATGTGACCAGAAAGCTAAAGAGAGTGTGAGGATGTGCTCACACTGAGAATACCAGATCTCAGAAACAAGGGGAATCTTAGAAATGAGGTTCACAGAAAGGAAATTGTCTAGGGAGACCAGCCAAATCTTTGACAGCAAAAGGTCAGCAGGAGATGTAGGGCTGAACCCAGAAGACTGAAGTCTATCAGGAGTACCATGAGGTTCTTGGAAGCTCCCAAAGACCTTTTTACTCATAACAGCCTCTGCAGGGAGGGAGATGAGAGATGTACATTGAAATAGGCTGCATATTTTAACCACATAATGCTAACGAGTAGGCAATGGGTTGAGCTGGGACCCCTAAAAGCTCCTCCCATCCCCCAACACACTGCCAAACAGTTGAATTCAGTGACAACTGAGCAGAGAACATTTGTGTTAAGAGGAAGCAAGAAGAGAGGAGGACAGTGAATGAACAACTGGGATATGCAAACTTCTGAAGGGAAGAAGCACAGGAACACTTTTTTTGATGAAGTAGACCAAATAAAATAAAGCACTATTCTTAATATCTAATATGGAGATTGTATAAGTGTCCATCAGTGGTCAAATAAAATGATGCATAAATATACATATATGCATGTACGTGTGTACATGCATCTGTATGTGTTTATATACATACATACATGCATATAAATATATATGCATATACATACATGCACATGCATATAGAGTAGAATATTATTCAGCCATAAAGAAGAAGAGCTTATCATCTGCAGCAAAACTGATGTAACTAGAGGAATTATGTTAAATGAGCCAAGCCAGACACAAAAATATAAGTACTGTTTGTTCTCTTTCACATGGAAAGAAGAAAATGTCATTCTGAAAGTAGAATAGTGTTTTTAAAAAGTTAGAAAGGTGCTTGACTTTAGGGAGAGAGCAGATAAAGGGAAACTGCATTTGATCAGTACACATGTTCAAGGCTGGTAATATCACACTGAAGCCATTTAATACCTATTAATGAAGAACCAAAATCCAATAAAATAAAAATATATCTTTGACACATTTTAAAAACAAAACAAACAAAAAAAAACTCAAAGAAGTTCTCATCAATATGCAACTTCCTGAAGTACTTAGCTCCTCGTACTTTGAGACTTAGGGTAGGCATTGCACATTGTACCATTAAGAGTGGTTTCAGAGGGATTCCTGCTCCCAGATGGAAGCAGGAGAAGATTCCTGGGCAGCTCCTGAATGAACCATTTGTGGGAAGTGCTAACAACCATTTAAGGCCTAAAAGAACCATCACTCAATGTTCAAAATTTATGTAGCATGGATTTTCTTTTGAAACTTATGCCCGTGTCTAGTCTTGTGGGCGCTCTCTCTCTCGACTTCCCCTCGCTTGGGGGGGGGGGGGGGGGAAGGGGCTTGTCCGCCCCTTCCTGGGTGGCCCTTTATCACTCTCATGTGGGAGCGATGGCCACAGGTAGCCTCCTCTCTCTCTCGACTTCCCCTCGCTTTGGGGGGGGGGGAAGGGGCTTGTCCACCCCTTCCTGGGTGGTCCATTATCGCTCACGCGGGAGCGATGGCCACGGGTAGCCTCGGTGGCGTGTGGTCGCAGGGTGCCCCAAAGCCGCCAAGAACGACAGGGACGCGTGGGTCCCTGGAGAAAACCACTAGGGCTTCTGTTTATTCAAATGAGGAGCCTTCCAGATATACTCCAAAGGCGGGCACAAGAGAGGGGCCCCTGATTGGTTCCAAGGGGCTGTCCCTCAAGTGACGTCAGACTTCCTTCTCTTCCTGTTAAAGACAGGAAGGGGAGGGACAGGCTGAGGTCAGCTGTGGCCCCTTAAAGGTGCAGCTGACCCCAACATAGTCTGTCACATGCAAAGAAGAAGGGGGAGGAGAGGGAGAGAGGGAGAGAGAGGAGAGAAGGGGAGAGGGGAAGAGAGAGAGAGAGAAGGGGAGAGAAGGGGGAGGGGGAGAGAAAGAGGGAGAGAGAGAGAGGGAGAGGGGGAGGGAGAGAGAGAGAAAGAGGGGGAGAGAGAGAGAGAGAGAACCACATTACCAAAGTAGAGCTGCATTCATGAGAACTCTGAAAATTCCCAGGCAGCCTTAATGCTGGAGAATTTACTTTGGGATGTAAAAATAACACATACTGCTATATTTCTTCACTTTATTTGCTCTCCTCTGCAGAGATTACTGCTGTGTGTGCAACGTCCTAAGAGTGGAGAAGGTCAGGTTGACAGAACTTCTTGGTGGGGAATAATCTTTAGTCCTCCAAATATATATGCCGTGTAACATCCAGGCCGCAAAAGCCAACTCTGGTTTGGAAAATGCCAAGTTCCATCTCCAAGGAAACTCAATAACTTCCAAATGGCCCCGAGATCACCTCTGTGTGGTTATAATAAACCATTAAAAACATTAAGGAAGAACTCAGATGGAAAGAGCTTTCAGGGTTGTGAATTTGTTTTCTTCCGACTTTTGGCAAAGATAATACTAGCCTCAGTGACAAAAATACCTACTAAAGAAAATAAAAGGGCTGGGAATGTGGCTTAGCAGTAGAGTGCTTGTCTAGCAAGCATGATGCCCTGGGTTCGATTCCTCAGTACCACATAAACAGAAAAAAAAAAAAAACAGAAATGGTACTGTGGCTCAAGTGACACAATGCTAGCCTTGAGCAAAAAGAAGCCAGGGATGGTGCTCAGACCCTGAGTCCAAGCCCAAGGACTGGCAAAAAAAAAAAAAAAGAAAAAAAAAAGAAAAGAAAAAGAAAACATAAAATTACATTTGGTGGCTCTTTTTATTTTTTTAATGCCACTATTGGGGCTAGAATGATAGCATGGGTGCTGTTCCTTAGCTTTTTCACTTAAGGTAGATGTTCTACCACTTGAGCTACACCTCTACTTCCAGCTTTTAAAACTGAGGATAAGAGTCTCATAGACTTTCCTGCCTGGGCTGGCTTTGAACCACAATCCTCAGATTTCAGCCTCTTGAGTAGTTAGGATTACAGATGTGAACATTGCTAGCACCTAGCAAGCATGATTATTCACCTACCCATAACACTTTAAAAGAAAATGCCAATATTTATACAACATAATGGTATTCTTTTGCTTCTCTAGCAATGATAATTTAATCATTCTCAGACTTGAGATCATTTGGGATAGTTTGGAGTCATCACTTTGTCCTCTCAAACCAAACATGGACGTTGGGGCAAATTTCAGTTGAGACAGTATAGGGGAACACCATTTAGCCTTCAACTTCCAGGACTATTTAAAAGCCAGAAGTGTGACTGTGTTCCTTAAGAATAACTGCCCAGTCAACAATACCAGTTCTTATGCCATAGTTCTAAGAAAGCCCAAAGAATCTTAGCCCAACCAGGTAAGAAAGCTTCACTATAGAAAGCTATCAAGCTGTGGCACCAAAGATCACCATCTTTTAGACCTCAGCTGAAGCCACAGCATGATAAACAAATTCAATAAAATTACGAATTGGCAAACTGTTTGCAACAAATGTTATTTCCTGGATAACAAGATGGATAATGTACATTCTGCAACATATGTGAGAAATTATTGGAAACAGATGTAAATGTTCTCAAACTCAAATCTTTCTTTGGCACACATCTGAATGGATTGACATTATGTTTTGCTTTACAGCAGTGACACCCCTCCCCCTCCGAGTATCTCAAAAACTAGCCCTTGTGCCCAACAGAGGGAGGATATTCCCCAGTCCTCCATGTTTTTCTATAAAACTTGGGGAGGTGGGGAGAGAGGAGGTTGTTTATCACAAAAGCCCTTCCACAAGACACCAAATAAAACTTTGAACTGTTTTTGCTCAAAAGTATAAGCAAGGATAAACTGCAAACAAAGATCATGCATACTGATGTTTAAATGGCTGCAGGTCTGAAACTCCTCAGCAAACATGCTCGCTCTGTAAAAATGCTCAAGTACCCCCACTTTACCAACAAGAGCCCATTCCTGGCTGAGTACCACATCAGGCCACTTGCTTACTCCCTGCTACAACTATTCACTTGTCTCTATGGCAAATGCCACCAAGTCACTGCATCCTACGTGGCATGCAAAGAATTTTCTGATTGTGGAAAAAGATCTCTTGAGTCCCCACAAAAACATGCAGTAACAGGCAACCATCGTATTTGGGAAATGGGGGACATAGAGAGGCATTTTCCATGAAAAGTAATTTACATTTTTCAGTTACAAATGCATCTTTTCAGAAGAATCATCTGTACAACAGATTTGTATCTGAAAATAGAAGGCTGGATTTATGCAAAAATTATCTCAGGGGATCATCACACAATAGAGAAAAAATAATTATTTTCTGCCAAAGTTATACAGAGTGCTCACAAGAGATATTTTCAAAATATGACCACTAAGCATATAAAATACACAAATGAAATAGAATTAACACAAACCAAGAGTTCCACAGTGATCTTAAAGAGTTTGGGGATGTCAGACAAAGCATCTGAATAAAATTCTTGAGAGCTCAAAAACTACAGAAATATCAAAGCCTATATATATCATATTTAAAAGAACATCTTTTGCTTTTGCAAAGATTGGCCTCTCTGGTTTATTTAAATATGTCACAAATGCATTGGACAGTAGTTAATTTCCTAAAATTCCCATACTGCATTAACCTGTTCAAATACAAAACTGTTACTATGACTTCAGTAAATGTGAATTGAATTATAAAACTTTACAGACAATAGTTTAAAAGAAAGAACTCCACAGGTCAAGAACCATAAAACCAGTTTTATGGTTTTACTTAGAAAGGAGTTTTACTTAGATAGAACATTTGCAAGCCCAATGACAAAGAAATCAGGGGCTATTTTTTCACTATTCTATCAGTAGAAAAGAAAAAGTAACTCCAAGGAGGTGCATGCATGCATGTGTATGTCTGTGTGTGCATGCTTGTGTATGTGAGTATGTGCTTGTGTGTGTATGTGTACACAAGCAGAAGAATAGAATAGAAACATCTCTGAGCAAGAACTAAGATATTTGGATTCTGAGTCTGAGCATGCTCTTAACTAGCACTTGAAACCTGGAAGTTCATTAATTTGGCGGGGTCCAGGGGTAGGGGAGGGGAATCTGTTTCCTCATCTGCAGAAAGTACTGTGCTAAAAAGTGTCCTAGATTCCTTCTAGTTCAAACATTCAGTATGTAACAGATAAATCACAGTTGGTCTAAGTAAGACTTATTCTTCAGTCATTTTTGAGAAAGGTCAAGTTTTTGAGGAGGTCAATTTCTATCTATGCTTTAAGAATGAACCCAGAAGCACTTTCGAGGCCTCCAAAAGCCAATGATGCTTTTTTTTTCTTTTGGAAGGTAGGAAATGAACTCCATTTTAGAGAGGAAAAGGGGAGCAGGAGATGAGGAAAGTCCCACCTCTATCTATCTTGACTTTGACATTCTCCACGCAGCCACTGTTTATGTTAGCTGTCACCTTTTGATTTCTACAATAGTTTGCAGCCCCAGGGTCACAGGGTAACCTCTGCCTTCAAGAGTCTTATGAGCTCTCAAGCCCCAGGCCAACAGTGCCTATGTATCTGGCGGGCTTTCTCTGACAGTTTCCAGCACTTGGCAAGGGAAGATCGAAAAGATGCAGAATAATGTCAACTCGAATAGTAATCTGTTAGGTGAATGGTTCTGTTGCTTACTACACAAGAGTAGGTTATGGTTCCATATATCATGTTCAATGTGCAATAGATATTTTTTTCAACCATTCATATTAAACTGGTGTAAATGTTTTTATTCCTTGCCACATTTCTGGGTGGTAAGCTTAAGCTCTCCCAGGAATTTGTTTGCTTTAAAATGCCATGCATCTCTAGGCAGTCTTACCTCATAAAAAATGGGCACGACTTTGAAATGAATTTTCCCTTTTTTGCAGTTAATAACTAAGCAGCACAGCAGAAATACACCATGTGTGAAGCTCTGTTTACTATAGTGGTAAATCACGTGGCTGAACATCCTGTGATTTATTCTGAATACTGTAACTCCATTCACTCCAACATACACTCTGCCCTGTGCTAGCAGACATTCATCCCACTAAAACCCTGTAGAGAACTTGATTCTGACTCAAGGTCTTAGCCTACAAAGTACATTTAATTGGGCGATGAGGGTGGGAAAAGTAAAAAAGGACTTTTAAGAAAGCATCATAACAAAGTGTACCCCTCTAGTAGCCTTGCCCCAGGGGAGTCTCAAAAGAGGGCTATGGCAGGACAAGGTCAGCTGTGGCCTCTTGTGTTTTCCATCCTTGCACCCTATCTCTCCTTGACATTATTTCCATTCACCAAATGTAAACTAAGCCACCTGAAAAGTCATCTCCCAAGAGGAAAGCTGAGAAGGAAGGAGTTAAGTCTAACAGTCTTGATGATGGGAGCTTTAGGACCTCAAATTGTTTTAAGTGTAGGTTTTCAAAATTACTCCATATGGTTGCCCTTACCTGTCAGCCATACTCTATGTCTCTAATAGAAAGCCTTCAGAAATGCACAAGCCAACAGCAATGGTCATGCATGACTCCTCCACAGGATACCAGAGGATTCCAAACCTTCTCCTGTACCCCCACTGCAGAGCTAGCTTTCTGTCCTATAATCTCACTCGACAGGGAATGAGGAATACATGTCTGGTGAGCCCTTGGTTGTCATTCTCACATCTAAGCAAGTGACCACAGGGATAAGAATGAGGATTTCCTGGACTCATGTTAGGTCCTGTCAAATCTTCTGAAACCTTTTACACAATAATTTAGTAAACTTCATCTTAAGCCATGTAATCTCTAAGTAACCACCTCTACCACTGTAGTACAAAACAGCCATAACAATATACAGATTAGGGGCTGTGGCTGTGTTCCAATTTAACTTTTTATTTATTTCTAGTATTGGGGACTAAACCTAGGGCCTCATACGTGCTAGGCAAGTGTTCTGCACATCAGCCACACATCTAACTTCTTTTGGTTTTGAGAATGGGTCTCACTACCTTTTGCTGAAGTTGACCTTAAATTTGCCAGCCTCTTGCTTCAACCTCCTGAGTCATTGTGATTACGGAAGGTATATGACTCCATCAATATGAACTGGATAAAAGTACACTATATATACATATGTAAATACTAAAATGAATTTCACTTGTGCAATTGCACTGGCAAAGAAAAAGTCCCCAAAACAATAATAAGTAAACTTTATTTATACAAAAACACGGGTAGACTTTGATGCCACTGATATACAGTAGCACTATCTAAAACAAATATGAACCATGAAAATATCTTAGACTTTCCTAATGACCACATTGAATGGTAAGAAAAAAAGATAAAATAGCTTTAACATTATATTTTAGTTACTATATCCAAATTATTACATTTCAACATGTAATCAAAATAAAACATTACTAACGAGGTATTTTGCATTTTGCTTTCTCCTACACTTTTGATGTACATTTATACTTACAGAATATTTCAACTTCACTCATTTTAAATGGTTGGCATCCACATGCAGCTTACTGGTTACCATGCTTGGCTTGGCAGTGCAGATCTGACATTGTCAATCTGAGGGCCCAAGAAGAGGAAGACAGTGGGTCCTCCAGCCCACCAGGGAGCCATATGCATCCTCTCCTCCAAAGAAAGAGCCCTGTCACTGACACATTAAGACAGTCACAGCTGCCAACGCAATGACCAGGCAATCAACAAACTTCACTGGAAAAGGGAATTTAACAAGAACCTCTCTGATGATTAGAACATCTATCTACACAGTCCTATTTATTAGTCAAAAATAGAAAAAAATGATGCCAAATTTAAAGGCATTTGAAGCAATTGAAGACTAAAAGCATTTTTCCCAAAACAAAAACACAAGTATTTTCACTGTAGAATTTTGCTCCTTCTATTCTGTTTCTACTCCTCAAAATCTTGCATCAAAAGGTTTTCTCAAAAAAAAAAAAAAAAGGTTCTCACTAGATCTGTAGATAACCCCTTCCTACCACTACCAATAGTGCTCTTATTCTTAAAGAACCTCTTTCATTTTGACAAATGGCCAGAGAAAGTCACTGGTGGCAAACTTATTGGCACTAGAGCCCCAAACAATTCTGCTTCTCCATCTTAGCTCCTGTTCAAACACCATCCTGTTCCCACAGACAAAGGCTTGTTCCAGTAGGCTGGGAGGAGGGAGGAGTTTGAGAGAGCTTTCACTACAATTTTATTGTAATAAAAGCCATCAAGACATTTGCTTTCTTTCCCTCTGTTTTCAGCTTTGCACAAGATTCTTTTTAAAAGCATTTTCTAAAATGTGCCTAAAGTAATCTTTTCCACAGGGAAACACAAACCCAACAAAACAGCCCTTTGTTTCAACTAACGTTTAGCAAATAGAAAATAGAAAATACCTGGCACAGGGTCTTAGGCTTAAGGAAGTTGGGGAAGCCAAACTAACTTTCTCACATGGCCCCTACTTCAACCCATGAGGGGACCTGAGCACCCACTAATGGATTTTAGTATGCCCTGCAATACCAGCTGCCATGATGTCACTAGTTCTAACAGCTGGTATCTATAAAAGATCCCTCCTGGGGGGAACACAGAAGAAAACCAGAAGTTCTGTGCCATGACAGGTCTGTGCTCTGCCAGCAGTAAAGGCTGAAAAGCATACTGGAGCAGCTGTCAGGAAACTTCCATCTCTGTGAGTATTCAAGACAACTCCATTGCCACTTGACAAGGATAAAGAAGGCTGGGTGAACATCCCTGGAGAACAGGCAGTGTTGGCAAAAACTTCTTTTAAGACTAAGTCCATAAGTCCAAGACTCTTAAGACCAACTCCTCTATTCCTCTAGGCACTGAGTAGCCCACAGGGCACTAATTTCTCACCAGTAATGGAGAAGGATACTGTCTAGCTGGAAGGGTTATGGCAAAGAGCAAGAGAACACCACAGAGTGAAAACACGTGAAAAATACACATAACTATTATACATCATTATCTGTGAAATCAGATGATGGTACAAGATGATCTGCAGGCTGGCTGGGGATAATTTCTCTGACCTCATAACCCTACCCCTGAAAACCTTTCTTTGCTGGTAGGGGTTCTTTCCTTTATCTCATCCTCCTCCAACTCTAAGGTATGGCTATGGGTATGTGAAGAATCATGGTCAATGGGACACAAAGCAATGTTTTCTGGAGAATGTAATTCAAACAAAAAGGGTGGCACAGAAAGAAACATCCCTCCCTGTTCTTCAGCAACACTTTATTATGTCCATCTATGATTTGTGCAACCATTACACACAGGCTGGGGCTGTAGGAAAAAAGACTAAGCACCAACCCAAACTACTAAGGCTGTCAGAGAAAAGAATGGAGGGAGTCTTGGTCCCTGCTGTCAACTGCTGGAGTAAAGCCTGAATTGTTTAACTCAGCCTAACATTTATGTGAGACGATAAAATGCCCTACTTGCTTGTGCTGCTTTTGCTTGTGTCTTCTAATACAGCATTCTACCTAAAACAAGTTTCCTCTGAGATTCTATTATACTGTGACTAAAGGTCAAGTTTCCTAGCATTATTCTGACATTTTTAAAAATGTGACTAATTTTTCCTTTCTTCAGCAAGTATGTGTGTGTGTGTGTGTGTGTGTGTGTGTGTGTGTGTGTGTGTAAGTACACACTAGGCTTGAACTTAAGGCCTGGACAGTATCCCTGAGCTTTTTTGTTCAAGGCTAGTGCTCTACCACCTTGGGCCACATCTCTACTTCTGGCTATTTTGGTGGTTAATTGGAGATAAGAGTTTTATGAACTTTCCTGCCCAGGCTGGCTTTGAATCTTGATCCTCAGATCTCAAACTCCTGAGTAGATAGGATTACAGGTGTGAGCCATTAGTGCCCAGCTCCTTTAGCTTCTTAAAGATATCACATGGATATCTCTCTTCTCTCATACATTACACTATCATTGTCTCTGTGTCTACATACCACATTATGTAGTAGGAGTGTTTCATTTATTTACCTTTTCTTTCATCAGAGATAAATTCAAGCCATTGCTACTCCAAAACGACTCCCTTGACCACTTCTAGCACATAACATTTCTTCCTCATTCATTTCTATAGCTCTTCTAGGTTGTATTACATGTTTATCTTCAAACCACAGAGTTGGAAAGAATAAGGGTCATTTTGTTTCATCTGCTAGATGAAGAGAATTTCTGCAGTCAATATCCTATCATCAAGATTATCCTACCTCAGGTTTAATGATTTTACCACTAGAGAGTTAACCATCTCATAAGGGTATTCCATGGTGCTATTAAAAGCACACTATGTTTTTAAACATAGCATGGCTCCTTAAAACTATTAAGTATGAGTTTCACTGAATCCTCTTGGTTGATTTCTGGCTTGCGTCCCCCTGAGAGCCTTAGTATCTCAAAGACAGAGGCCTTACCTCATTCATAGTCCATGTTCCCAGCATTTGACACACGCTAGGCTATCACATATGCAGGTGAACAAGTGACAACCATGATCTCACTATGACTGTCAATGGGGCCAGGTGAAGGCCATGGTATAACATGGATCAAGATTTCTCTTCCTATTTTGGAGAACTGGACCTGAAAGCTGCTTATTGATTTCTAATGGTTATTTGAACCTAAGATCCATGTGCTCAGGAACAGTATTGTGACCATGCTTGCCAATAAATGACAGCAGAGAAAGCTAGTCATATACAAAGAAAAGGAATGCAGTATAAGGAATCAAAGAATCAAAGCCTCTCGGAGGCTTTCCAGTACCCCACTACCCATGAAGCCTGACTATGCCTGCAATAGATTACATCCATATAGAACCCTATATTTTATATCAATATAGTAAATCTTGTTCTTTTCTTATATAAGGTCAAGTGGGCCTCTGTTCCTTATAATTGGAAGATGGCTAAGGCTAGTCTCTTGAGCAGAACATATTAGAACTACAGAGCAAAATCACACTTCTGGGACTTTTCAGACCATTCTTAAACTCTTCTCCCTTTATCCATATAGGAAAATTGTCCTGCATCCTTTTTCCAAAGCAATAAACAAATGAGCAGATCTACAGTCATTCACACTGCTCCTGGACAAATTCCATACATGGGAACTTCTATATGGTAGTCACCTTTGAGCTCACAATCCAAAATGATAGGCCTCAGTCTTCATGAGTTAGCTCTTGACCAAGGGGAACCTCTTGCCCTTCTTCTATGCTCTGGGGATCCTCTTTCTGCTGCCTCATGTAATTTTTTGTATGAACTAGCCCTTAAGAACCCCAATAGATTGTTATTCCACCATAACACAATTCAAACTGTATAGGCATCTAGAGAACTAAAACATTTCAGGACATAAAGAGCTATAAAGGAAAAGTGACAGGCTTGCAGACACCTTGTATAAATGATGCCAACTGGTACCTTGGTGATAACAGGAAAGATTATGTGCTCCAGCGAGTCACTTATTTTATATTTTCCCTACTTCCTTGGTTCGATTCTCCATTTTATTCCTTACTAGTAATGTAATCTTAGGCTGTGTCAACACCTGTTACTATACTGCTTCTATCAAATGATGATAACAGCAAGGTCTTCTTTAAACAGTTACAGTAATAACTAAGGGAATTAACAAGTAACAGTACTTTAATCATATAACATTGGGTAACTACAAAGTAGTATATCAACCAAAATAAGTAGATTATGCTACATTAATAAGCCCCAGATGTCAGTGACTTAGAAAAAAAGAGTTCTGTCCCTCTCATTCTAAGTATCTAACATGGTTGAATTGTGGGATATGAGCTCTTGTCATTATATTCATTCAAGGACCCAGGCCAACAGAGTATCCAACACATAATGTTTGTCTCTCAATAAAAGGCATTAGTTTTTATCATTCCAGAAATCATGTCTCCTACTAAGTTGACCAAAGCAAGGCACACATAGCGCCCAAAAAGCAGGGAAGTGGGTTACTCACAGAAGAGAGGATTGGAAACACTAGTAATCAGAGATTGTGTTGTCCACAACTATAATCATTGTACTAACTGATTCCTATGCTAGACACTGGAGATTCAACATCAAAGTTCCCCGCCCCTGAATTCTAGAAGCCTTTCTTCTAGTGAGTAAGTTACAGAGCTAAGTAACTGTGACATGACATGTTGATGTCACACAGCCCTGGTTTACTCAAGACATTTGGCTTTAATTTTCCTGCATGTGTGTGTAAATCCTGAGAGGAAAATTCTTTTTGAGGCCATCTAGTAAGCAACAGGAACACAGCCTGTTGGAGTCATAGATTCTATCCAACCACGTGCTTGGTAGCAGGCACAAAAGCCCCCTGGAAAGAGGTATACAATGACTTGTTGGTCAGTGGTAGAGCAATTTTGAATAACAGATTATGTAGTCTTCCTCTTCCTGGAAAACTGATTGACAAAAGCTTTTTTTGTGTGTGACCAACCAAAGACTTCTGTTGTTTTGGAAGATATTCTTGTAAACAGAAAGAACAATGTTAAAATGCACTTAGGAGTTTCAAATAATGTGCAACAATTTTCTTAAAACTGCAATAGGAAAAAAATCAAGTGAAACATGAAATTTTAAAGCCCTATTACCCACCTTTCACTCTCAAACATTCCACTTCCCGTCATTTCTAACATGCATCTTAAGTGTGCTAATTGGAAAGGCTCTGCCGTGTATACAGCTCTGTTTTCAAGATGACAATTGCTTTCCTTTTATCACTGGGCTCAATACCAAGAGGGGAATCATTTTCAAAATTCAAAGGGTTTTGATCTGGTTGTGTCAACTGGCTGCCTGCACAGGGCTGGTATTCTGTCTTCGAAAAACCATGAATGTTTCAGGCAATGGAGTTGAGGCTAGAGAAGGAATGCCTCACTGAATGGCTGAGTAGTGAAAAGGTAACGGGATTAAAAACAAAAGCAAAGTCCAATGCCACCCTGATAACGCTGCCAAATTATTTTCCCCTTTAGGAAAGCATACTAAATATGCTGCAAATGTTTACTGAAAAGATAATTCATTAACTAATAAATCCCAGAAAGGAACATATAATCAGCATAAATACCACCCATGAAAACAAGCAAAGACCTTCCCAGTTTAAACTCATCTCCTCTACACAATGACAAAAACACTGAGCAGATGACAGTTGATGTGTGGTCTAACAAGTGACTCATGCCTATTAAGAATTCTTTCAGAACCTCTCTGTACATCAGTTTGATAATAAAAATTTGAAAAAAAAAAGAATTCTTTCAGAAAAAAAGATTAATGCAAGCTTTGGGGAGCCACTCTATATGAGAGCCAAATCTATGAGACAGAAAAGCAGTATCTTGGAGTTCAAGATACTGAGCCCATAAGAAGGAAGCTCTCCATTTTCCCCTGTACAAATGGTGCTTCTAAATGGTTCCCACATGTGGGGCTGAGGCTAAAGGCAAGCTAATAAACATTCAAATGAAAACAGAAATGCAACTACCAGAATTATAGTGCTTTCTTATGGTTATAAATGGATTTATTCTTTGGATCAGGGGTCTACATGATTCTAGCATAACTATTCAATACTTGACTAAGCACAGATCCTCTAGGATAGTAACAAGAGGTTATATTTTGAGTCTTATCAACAACAACTATTGGAGCAAGCACAGAATAATCCATGAAAAAGAGCAAGTCATATAGCCCTTCTCCTAGCTAAAGGTTTTAAACACAGAGTGGGAGAGATAGGCCACTGGAATTGCTTTCACCATTGTACTGTTGAGATACAACCTCCAACATATCTCATGAAAATAAATGAATATTCTATATTTGCTGAAGAATTTGTTTCTTACATAGACCTGTGGAGTCCATCTCCATTTAAGATCTGTCCAAAGAATATCATTGTCTCTTTAGATACAAACCTCCAACTCCTTTGGAAAAAAAGGAAAGGATGTCTAAGTGTGTTCTAACCTGGAAAAACTGTGAGTGTGGAGCTATAATTCAGACATATTATTGGCTGGCAGTTGAGGAGATCAGTTGGAAAGCTTATAAAATATGGATTCTCAGCAGCCCTGCAAGAGATCTGAATGAAGTCTACATGATAGAGATGGAAGAGTGGTCTAGAGACCACACTAAGAAATTCTGCTCCAGTTTTCTCCAGATTGAAGTCTGGGTGATTGAAATGGCCCACACTTTAAGAGACTCTGCTCCAGTTTTCTCCCCATAGGTAGCAATTCAGGCAGCTCTGAGTGCCTTGCAGGACATAATTCACTGTAGCCTTTGTGGTGCCGTTGGCAACTCTACTTCTCCCTAGCCTGTGAAATACCCAGGTGTCTCTGTACCACCTGCCTTCACATTTGCCCTCAGCCTCTCACCTCTAGTCTGTTCTGTTAACCCCAATCCATACCACCCAGATTGAAGGTGACGTGGATGATGTTCATGTTGCTCTTTATGACACTGTTCTGGGGAACCAGCTCTGGTTCCAAAAGCCTCAGTGAGGCCCATAGTGGAAGCTCTGGACTCTCCCAGTCACTCAACATACATGTGCTCACCTCCAATCAAGTCCTGTCAATCAGTTTCACTCGTACCTGGGTTCCCTGCTCACCTGATTAGAGCCAAAAAGAGACGGAAGGCCCATTGAACCTAATCATTGTTAAAAAGAAAGTAGCAAGATATTAAGGTCTAGTTTCAAGTCTCCTGCTTGTCATCAAGTACGCAAAACATAGGTCCCTTAATTTTAGATTTATACTCACCTCTCAAGGAAACTAGCAAACAGAGCATGCCAATAATCAGACTCCAAAGGAAAGTGTGTGTGAATAGTGCAAACAAACAAAATATAGATTCCAGAAGCTCTGTCAATAATTGCCGGCTGGATTCCCCCTGCGCCATTTAACTATAAATCCATACTCACTAAGGATTGTACCACAGATCATAAATACCTGTTTATATCATGTCACCACATCCAAAATTGCCCCCAGAAAATCATTAACTGGCAAAGAAAGTTTGCAGTTTGGAGGGTAACGGTAATAAAATGCTCATCTCTGCATTTCCTACTCGTGGTCAAAAAAGCAGAAAGAAATCTCTAAATATATATATTTCAGCACACAATCATAAATATATACCACCATCCTTCCCAAAGACATGCTGCACGTGCTAATTTACACCAGCCTACTAACTTTTTGTTTCATGCTACACTGATGTACTTGACAGTTTTTCGAAGGGTTTATAACTGCAGCAGTGTTGATCTTATTTAAAGAGAATATTAAATCAAATCCCTTGTCATCAGCAGAAAATCTCCTATAGCATCAACAAAAGGCAGCAGTTTTTATTGATTCACGGATACAAAAGACATATGAAGTAGACCAATGCTTGCTCTGCAAAAAAAAAAAAAAAGTCACAATTAAAGCCTCATGAAAACTATTAGTCATCGTAAAGGTCATCATCGACTTGTAATGGCATCCTAAAGGGAAACAATGTGCTTCACTTCAAGGTCAAGGACAAAGAGAGTAGAATTCTATATTTCCAGGATAAGCTTCACAGAGACTACCAATAAGTCTAAAATAAATACTTGATGTATCAAAAGGAGACTCTAATGAAATATAATTCACATCCTTCAACTCACTGTCCATGTTTGCTGTGAGAGAATTTCAAGGGGACAGCTGATGAAGAATGTATGCACACTGCCTGATGTTCTCAGTATTTCTGTTTTGTTCTTTTATTTTATTTATCTTTGTTCTGGTACTGGGGCTTTTGAACTCAAATCCTGGGCACTATTTCTAAGGCAAGTTCTCTACCACTTGAGCCACAACTCCGCTTTTTGCTTTTTGCTGGTTAACTGGAAGAATCTCATGTACTTTCTTGCCCAGACTGGCTTTGAATTGGGATTCTTAGCTCTCAACCTCCTGAGTAGCTAGGTGTGCTCAGTTTTGCTGAGTGAGCCCAAAGAGCAAGTGAATCTGCTGGTAAGGAAGTGCTTTTGCTATTTAAGAGGGACATTTTACTAGGTAGAAGAGAGAAAGGAGGGCAGAGCTGCAACTGAGGAGAAAGAGGCACTGTTCTCCCAGCCCTCTCCACTTGAAAAGTATCCAGGGTATTTGACTGGGGAGCAAACAGATGGTAGGTATGTCTGATGGTTGAAATGATATATCTCTAGGATCAGCCAGGTCTTAGCCATAAAAAGCTGAGATTCTATTACCCCTCCCTCTAAGAACACGATGGAAAGAACTTGATTTACCATCAACTGAAGAAGTTGTTATATCTGCATTGAAGTCTCTCTATAAAGTCCAGACCTTAGCCACACTAAGATCAGGGAGTGGCTTATCTGTAAAGGAGAGGATGTGGTCATAATAATAGCATATGAGCCAGGAGCTGGTGGCTCATGTCTGCAATCCTTGTTGGAGACTCTTATCTCCAATAGACTACACAGAAAAAGCTGGAAGTGGCACTGTGGTTCAAGCGGTAGAGTGCTAGCCTTGAGCACAAACAGACTCAGGGATAGTGCCCAAGTCCAGAGTTCAAGCCTTAAGACTGGCAAAAAAAAAAAAAAAAAAAAAGTGAACATTTCAATTCTATGCATGTCTGCTCAAGCCTGGGGGTCTCTTCCAGAAACTTTCTTCCAGAAGGGAATATACTGTTTTTTTCACCAAGTATCTTAAACATATTTATGGAATAAGAAATTCTAAGGACCTACTCAGTACCAAGAGCTGTGCATCCACAGGCTGTGAGGAAACAATCAGAAAGCCAGGATACACTATGCTTAGAGCATCTGGCTGAATGCTCTCTGCTGCTATCTTGAAATTTTGAAACAAGGGATCCTGAGAATGATAGAGCCAATCTGTCCTTAAGAGGCCTTAGCTAACCTTCCCTAATTCTTTCAATACTCCTCTCATAATCCATCATGGTACCATGGCCATCCCTTTGCACTATCTGTCACAGTCAACATTTCCAGTAGCTCTTGCCTGTAATCCTAGCTATTCAGGAGGCTGAGATTTTAGAATCACAAGTTGGAACCTGACTGGCCAGCAAAGTCCATTAGAGTTTATCTCCAATTGACCAGAAAAAAGCCAGAAGTAGAGCTGTGAGAGCTATGTCTCAAGTGGTAGAATGCCAGCCTTGTGGAGGGGGTGGAGTGGGGGGAGGAAGCAAAGCAAGAACATGATGTCCTGAGTTCAAGCACTAGTGATATGGGAAAAAGGGAAAAAGAAAAGAAAAATATGACTGTTAAGTGGCTGTTGGAGGAAAGCTCCAGGAACCCAGAGTCTATGTCAGATTTTTGATTGCCATACCCTCATCTATTGCTAGAACACAGCCATGACTAGGGGATGTGGCCAGGAAGGATATAGGCCCAGCTTGGGAGATAATGGACCTATCTCAGAAGATAAGCCACATTTTATGGGGGCAGAGGTCCAGATTGTGTGATACCTCTTCCTGCAGGAATTGCATAAACAAAGAACTAGTGTGAGGCTGGGGATGGTAACTAATGGCCAGTGGAACATTCTAGCACAAGAGTCTCTTTGCAGAGCCCAGTTACAAGCAATGGTCCCATGGTCTCCATAATGCATGCAGAGGTAACAAAAGCAGTGCTTTAAGAAATTAGAGCAGTTCCTCATGAAGTCTTTAAAAATGTATCATTACCCAAATAATTGCCTATTACTTCCTAGCTATGTATCAATCTACCAAAGTATGCACACAGTGCAACAGCATCATCATCATCTTATTATTATTCTTTTTTTAAAATCTTCTGTTCAAACGTACCTGGTACAAATGTTCTTACAAACATTATACAAATGCATGTCAAGCAGGCTTTTCAACATGCTCTTGAATGTGTCACAGATAAATGGTTCTTGGCTGCCTTTGACACACCCCTCATCAAATGATCAAGTGTTTGGTCAACCCTGTTGATACCTTATAGCTGATCCTGCCCCAGAAAGACATTTTCCAGATGAAAGCCACATCTGTATATCTCTCCAAAATTGGGAGCTCTCCTCTCACCTCTCCCACCTCAGAGCTAAAGACCAAGAAAGGGAGTTTGTGATTGTTACTGCTTAAATTCACTAAGAAAAAAGTGAATTTTGCTAAAAAAAAAATTTTAAATGAGAAGAATGCCCTTTAACAAATGAATAATTCACAAATGCCCACATACTGTGTGTGCCTGTGTAACAGGAACCCAACGGAGCCACAAAAATGTTCTTAGTGTGATGTACAATAACATGCAAATGTTCAAAAACTGCACTTAACTCATTACTTAGAAATATGTCCATTGCTCAAAATGGAGAGCTATTTAATTTCGACTTGAAAACAAGGAAAAATGGCATCCCCCTGTTTACACATTCCCTATTTAGAATCAGCATAAATATAAGTATATTATGTGTTCCATCGAAGGCAGATCAAAGACTACCATAACACTGTGAAGACTTGGCATTTTTCAGCCCCACTTCCATAGTCCTCTATATAAATTCTTGTCATTACATCAATTTAATCCCCTGCCATTTTAGGCCTCTGTTGGTCAGGCTGAATGAAAAGCCCAATAGTTAGCATTTAATGTGACGGCTTTCCTTTCTCCAAACCGACTCCTTTAAAGTACAAGTTTGTCGAATGCACAAAATTTCTTTTACAGCTCATTTAAGATGCATAAACAATCCCAAAGACAGAAAGGAAGAAAAATAATAATTTGCCATCCTGAGGAGCTGAGCTGCTTGGGGGAGGTATTGAATTGCAGGTACTCTGCTGCTGCTGGAAGGTTGTAGGCCATTCTGCCTCATTTCTCATCAGACAAGCCTGGGGCAGCCCTGCATCAGGCTGTGTCCGATTCACTGTTCCTCTGTGCTCCCTGGCAATCCCTGAGACAAAATGCTGCTTCCCATCCCTGCACTGCATCCCTCTCCACACAGGAACCCCAGCCATATGCTGCCTGCTCCCTGTATCTTGGGTGCTCTTTCACCTTGATGGGATTGAAAGCTAAGATGGCCAGAGGTCCGACCCCCAGCAATTCACTGAGAGGTGAGAACATGTTCTGCTCACTCAGCCCATCAGGATTCCAGAGCTCAAACAGGTAGAGGTCAGAGTAGTTTGAGGAAATAAATGCTATGTATACCTAACCAGAGCAATTCCTATGCAGCCATAAATTCCAGAATATGCAAATGCTAAAAGGAAGTGTCTTCTACCTAAAGAAAGAGGAACACAAAAAGGGAAGCATTTTGAGAGCCTGGGACAGAGAACACACAGTGGAAAAAAAAAATCCTAAAGTGGGTTCTTTTCTTCAATTTCCAATGATTAAAATAAATCAATTGTGATTAACATATGGAGTCCCAAGCACACAGCAGACCAACTATGTCTCATAATCCAAAGTGGTCACTAGAGCCTTTCATTTGTCAAGGGAACCCAGGGCTTCTATGGTGAAACACTAGTCAAACCACAAATGGGAAATAAAGGAAGCTCAATAGACAAGGGGTCATCTTGCCCCAGATCTGATTCCCAACATCCTCTGGTGGTCTGCATTGCATCAACAATGCATGAATATGCTGAGGAGGCTTCATCGAGACATGTTTAGTAATGATTACAGACAGGCTGGAAGAATCCATAACCTTGCAAAAATGTTCAAAGGCCTTTCTACCTTTATAGAAGGTCTCTCCTAACCCAGGAACATCAGTACTTGGAGAACTAGAGCAGAGCTAAATAAACATGAATGATGAACACTAAGCAAAGGAGATGATAGGTGGAGACCTCAAGTTTCATGACTTACTCCATGATCAGGACTTTTCATAGTCACAGACTATAAAATACCAGTGTATCCCCAAAGCTCTCAGAAGGCTAAATATAGAACTCCCCTATGACCCAGCAGCCCCACTTTTGGGTATCTATCCAAAAGACCACAAACATAATCACACTAAAGCCACCAGCACAACAATGTTCATCGCAGCACAATTTGTCATAGCTAGAATCTGGAACCAACCCAGATGCCCCTCAGTAGATGAGTGGATCAGGAAAATGTGGTACATTTACACAATGGAATTTTATGCCTCTATCAGAAAGAATGACATTGCCCCATTTGTAAGGAAATGGAAGGACTTGGAAAAAGTTATACTAAGTGAAGTGAGCCAGACCCAAAGAAACATGGACTATATGGTCTCCCTTATAGGGAATAATTAGCACAGGTTTTGACAAGTCACAGCAGAGGATCACAGGAGCCCAACAGCTATACCCTTATGAACACATAAGATAATGCTAAGTGAAATGAACTCCATGTTATGGAAATGATTGTTATATCACAGTTGTAACTACTTTCAACATGCCATATGTAACTGCAGCCTCTATTATTGATGCTATTCCTGTATCACCTTCCTGTGGTTGTACCTACACTATCTCTGTAATCTTATCTGAGTATATTGGAAACCGTCTATACTGGTATTAGAACTAGGAAATTGGAAGGGAATACAAAAATCAAGAGACACGCGGTAAAAAAAGACAAACAACTACAAAAGCAATACTTACAAACTGTTTGGTGAAAATGAACCGAACAACTGAACAACTCATGGGGGGGAAGGGAAAGGGGAAGGGGGAAGGGGGGGAATGAGGGACGAGGTAACAAACAATACAAGAAATATATCCAATGCCTAATGTATGAAACTGTAACCTCTCTGTAATTCAGTTTGATAATAATATTTTAAAAACTTTGATATTTAAAAAAATCTAACAAAGAAAACATGGAGTCAAGTCACAAAGTATATCTTAAGTGTGGGTGAGTTAGGTTTGGGTTCTTCATACACAGTCATTCATTTGATCTAATATTCTTATTTTCATCCTCTCTCTCTTGTTCTCTGTCTCTCTGTCTCTGTCTCTGACTCTCTCTCTCTCTCTCTCTCTGTCCTTCTCCATCCCCCTGTCTCTACAATCCTTAACCTCCAAGGCCTGTTTCACACTAACCTCAGTTGTCCAAGACTTCCCCTCTACACAGTCCAAGTATACCAGTGCAAGTCAGCAGACCAAATTCATTATCTATCTCAGATGCCTGGAAATGTCCACTCCTTTAGCTGGACTCAGATGTTCTGTTCATTGCCATAAAGAAATATCTCACTCTCCATTTCTATGCCCCACTCCCTTTACTCTCCCAAAGACAGATAAATGAACAAACAAGACAAAGAAAACAAAAATAACAACAAAGAAATAAAACCTCTAGTCTTCAATTCCTAGAACAAAAATGGTGAGACAAAGGGTGAATAAATGCAGCAGTAATACTCACTAGACACTAAGTTGAAAATGAACTGTACAACTTGTGGGTGGTGATGGGAGGAAAAAACTGGGAGAGAGCGAGGGAAGGGGTGACATTGTTTAAAACAAAAGGAATTACTCTTTATTTGACTGTTACTGTAACCTCTGTACATTACCTTTATAATAACAATAAAGGATACATGAAAAAT
The DNA here is from genome assembly GCF_023159225.1 of Perognathus longimembris pacificus. Taxonomy (NCBI): domain Eukaryota; kingdom Metazoa; phylum Chordata; class Mammalia; order Rodentia; family Heteromyidae; genus Perognathus; species Perognathus longimembris. The sequence continues at coordinate 50,250,591 of NC_063162.1, read as the reverse complement.
AATAAAGACATACAAGAAATGTTTCTCTCTAATACATTCTATTCTCCAAAGTTCATCAAGTCCTATACCAAGATGATGTTCATACATTTTAGGTAGGCATTCTACATGAAGCAGTCCTCGGGCAATGTTGACCTGACCACTGGATTCCTTTCATAGGTCCACTCAGAGAGACATCTTCATATTCTCTGATATCTTCTCCTCCAAGTCACTGTATTAGAGAGCTGAAAAGGAACCTTATTCATATCACAGATGGGCAAGTAGAAGGCAGAGGTGAATTAATTCCTTGACTCTGACCTCCCAGGACATCCTCACTCTTCTAGCACTAGAGAGGGACCTTTCTTGACTCCAAGTCTTTCCCAAGAGCATTAGTATGAGTGTCAGTGTCAGGTTAATAGAGGCAGAAAAGGTGTGTGTGTGTGTGTGTGTGTGTGTGTGTATGCCTTAAATCAGAGTTGTTTCCTTATTATAAGCTGTGCCATACCCACCTATCAGTGGCAGCCTGAACTTCCTTGTCATCCTGGGGCTGGCCAGAATTATTGTCTACCCTTCTAGAATATGCCATTCAGATATAGGGACCACTCTTTCTGAGCACAGAAAAAATGCTCTCCCCAACATTTAGTCATGAGCTAAGAAACTCAGATGGCCTAATACAAAAAAAAAACAAGCTTTGGGGGAAGCCACTCATCTTTTCTACTTGCATATGACAGCTTCTGTCAGCTTGAATTCTATGAACAACACCCCTCCTCCACCAACCACCACCACCAAAAGTAAGCCTCTCCCTGCACAACCCCCAGAGTCCCTGGCCTGGGAACAACAGGACAAACACTGGAGCTTTGAATGCCAGGCAGCAGGAAGGCAGACAGGAGGAACCCTCAGCCCAGGCTGAGAAGAAAATCGAACCCCTGAAAATTGCAAAGCAAAAGATGCCAAAAGAGATTCCTCACTGTCGTAGCTGCTTACTGTAGAAATCTCTCCTCATTTGGGGATGACATCGGCAGACCTGATTTTTTGTCACCAGTCACTCTGCGCTTGCCTTAATTATGCAGCACACCAACAGAAATTTTCTTTCTGATCACATAAATCATGTCAGTGTGACACCAGACTCAATAGGCACCGGTAGAACAATGTGGTGAGAGCTATCGACTCCATCGCTCAAGTCCACAAGGTGTATCATTTAGCCAAGAGTGATAATTAGACGCAGAATATACTGAAAACTGTCAATAGGCATGTCAATAGGAGAACTCTTAGCATCTAACACCCAGTGAACCAATGGTGTTTTTCAGCTATAAAATCAAGAAAATGATAGCTTTCAAATGAATGGTGGAAAGGAAACAGGAGCCTCCTTGGGGAGGAATAAAACAGCTCAATTTTCCCTTCCTGAGTGCCTCTCCAACTACCTCACTCAATGGAAAAGGTCACAGAGCATTACAGCAAAATATCTCTGAAACAAGAGTACAACAGCTCTGGGACATGACACGCTTCCTGAGCACCCCACAAAGGCCTCTGCGAGCTTTGACCTGACAGGAGCAGCAATGGGTCACCAGATGGCAGAGGAGGAAAGCCAAGGGAGGGAGAAGTGATTATACTGCAGGGAAAGCAGTGCACCCGACTCACACAGAACTGTGACTATGTGCAGAGGTGGGTGGGTGCTTGAGCTCCAGCATACAGAAAATGGGCACTTACACTTGGGGTTGCCAGAGACCTCCACTTAGCAATGCCTGAATATACTCGATGCAGATATTAACAGACAACACTGACAGGCATGTCCCTGTGTGCCAGGCACTGTACCAAGTTCCTAGCATGGAAATAGATAGCATTACTTTACAGTTAAAGAAATGGATGCACAGAGTGGTTAAGTAATTTGTGTGATTACACACAACTAGACTGTTACAGAGCTAGAGTCTGTATGCAAGTAGTCTGGGACCTGAAACAGTGTTTTTCCCACGTTGTGATGTTGCCTCACATGATGTCCTGGAAGTAACCAAAGTAACCCACAATGTAACCCCAAAGAGATCCCACCATTTCCCCTGTGTTTTCTCTTTGAATAAGAGCAGCTGCATCAGGAGAGCAGGTGGACCAGTTCCAAAATCTGAAATGCTGTGTGTCCTTGGGTGGCTAGACTTCTCAGAGTCTGTTTCCTTTTATGTAAAGAGGAGCCAATGACCATAAGACCGAGGGAGCTGGTCACTACATACTGAGTTCACTAAATGGCACACAATCGCAGCCTGATACCCAACCCATCATCACATTAGTTTGGCAGATAAATAACCTGAGTCTTAGGAAAGTTTAGTAAAATGCCTCTGATCACACACCTCATGGCATTGAGGCTGGTATAGAAGCCAAGTGGTCTGATTCTGAGATCCTCTCCCATGCCCTCCTCTCATTTTACTGTCCCTCCTCTGCCCCCTCTCCTTCCCCTCCTCTCTCTCTCACACATCAGGAGGCATGTGTGGCAGTGACAGAACAGAGCCTACACCTGGTTATCTCACAATGAATGACAGAAGAAGTGGAAAGAAGGATCCAGACAGAGGAGGCACAAGGAAAGAGCTGGAAACAGAAACACGTACACAACACATTAATGCATATGCCTGGCCAGGATCACAAATAACCTTTCAGTAATTAGCAAATAAAGAGAAAGTACAGGAGTTTCTACTTCAGTTTCAGTCTAATAAGCTGTTTATTTAACTGATTACTGATAGTCTTTCTAGGAGTTTTTAGTATATTAAATTGGTAGAGTATTTATTATCAAGCAAAAGAGTAAATCTAATTTTGGGTAGCATTTACTAACCACTTGCTACGTGCCAAGTTCTGGCCTGGTGCTTTTATTTAATAGTGCTTGCTTAATGCTTTCTGTTCTTGAACCTATCACTTTCAAAATATCGTTTGTCATGTGATAGGCTCTACCAAAGACATAGCCTTCAGTAAAACAAGTCAGCTGCCAGTCTAAGGGCAGAATGGCAATCTCACAATTAGCTAATCATTAATAGACATTAGCCAGATACCATGTGCAGTGACATACACAGCAAGGTCTGTGTCTACGTGCACATACACCAACCACTTCACCACACACAAAGCATTATACTAGGGCTCTTCTTTCCTTGCCTGGTGTGGTTTTCTATGGAGCAGGAGAGTCTATAGGTGTGTCCACTGTCTAGCCAAGAAGATGTGCAAGACAGTTGATAACCTGGGATGTGACATGCATGCATGGCATAGATCTAACTCAAGTCCATCATCATCATCACGTGTTACTGTCCATAAGTGCTTCTGAACTGGTTCTCATCTTTGCAAGACTAAAAATTCATGATGAGAGAGAGGGGGGAGAGAGAGAGAGAGAGAGAGAGAGAGAGAGAGAGAGAGAGAGAGAGAGAGAGAGAGAGAGAGAGAGGGAGAGACAGAGGAGGGGGTACTAATCAATGGCTTCTTGTCTTATTCAGAGTAAATTCCCAGAGCATAAATACTCTCTATGGCTTACAAGGGCCCCAAATGCAAACATCAGTGCAGCCCAGGGCTTCCCAGTTTCTCCTCCAGCTCATTCCTCATAGATCTGCTCAGGGATTGAAACATGCTGCTCCCTCTGCTTGGCAGGGGCTTCTCCTAAGAGCTCCCTTGGAGGAACTCTGCTGGGGTCAAGACTGACATCTCTCCCTCACCACAGAGATCTCATCTAAATGTGTTCCCTTTAACAAAACACAAACACACACACACACACACACACACACACACAGATACCCTGGCGAACTCTTGTGTGCATTTCATTTTCTTTATGACATTTACTGCATGTTGACATCTGTGTATTTTTTTTTTGTTTATTGGTTGTTTCCTCCAACTACAAAGTAATCTTCGTAAAGTGGTGACTTCATTCATTGCTACACTACTTTTTCAGAGAAAGGTAACAGAAATAAGAATCTTGTCAATAAATTAACATGGCAAAAATAAATATTGGACTTATGAAAAATCTAGATATTAGTTCACCATCAAAAAAATATCCAGCAATAGATAAAGACCCTGAGGTAATCCAAAACAAAGAACTCAGGACTTTATAGAAGTTATAAATATTGGCTAGAGCTTCAAGGACAATAGGATTATAATGAGTAAACAAATGGAGAGAATCTTTGTAGAAAGTTTATACTACAAAGACAGTACTAAATTGTATTCTAGTGTATTGGACAATAAAGGTCTAAAATTAAGAATTCACTAAACTGTCTAGACAGAAATATTAGTGGGAGAACAATTCAACTTAAAAATGATTAGTACTAATATTAGAGGAGATGTCAATGTGTGTATGGTGGCACATGCCTGTAATTCCAGCTACCTGGAAGACAGAACCAAAAAGACTGAGAATCTGAGACAAGTCCCTGCAAAGTTAATGAAACCTTATGTCAAAAACAAAATAAAACAAAAGGGCTAGGGAAGAATGCTTGCCTTGCATGCATAAGTCCCTGAGTTCAAAACCCATTACCACAGAAAATAATAGACAGACAGACAGGCTGGCAGGCAGACAGACAGACAGACAATATCTGATTATATCAGACCTGGAAGCCAGTAGCTCATGTTTGTAATCCTAGTTACTCAGGAGGTTGAAATTAAGAAGATGGCAATTCAAAGGTAGGCCTTGGCAGAAAAGAAATTAGAGACTGTCCCATTTCCAATTAACCAGCAAAATGCCAGGCTAGAGGTGTGACTCAAATAGTAGTCCCTAAGTTCAAGCCCCAGTATCAGCAAATAAATAAATAAAAATAAGATAATTAAAAGAAAATCAGAGACTCAGTTAAAGGTGGACAATATCATGCTTGTGTGATCAAGGAGCCAGATAAGGGAAAGGAGAAAAAAAGCACTTGTTAAACAGATAACATAAACTTCCCCCAAATTTTAGAGAAAATAGCATACTAATTAAAAAGGCTTCATGAAGCACAAGCAGAATAAATACAATGAAAGTTACACCAAAGCCACAAACAGACAGACAGATAGACAGATAGATATAAAGTTTGTATGCATATACACATATACAGATCTATCTTGAAAGACCCAGAGAATAAAGATCACTACACTGAAAAAAAACAAGAAAACAATTGGTAGCTGATTATCAGTAGAAACAATAGATGCCAGAAGTCAATTTTAATGTATCTTTAGAATATTGAAAGATATAGGCCAATAGTAGAGCTTAATACCCTTTACCTAGTGTGTGAAAGACCCTGGGTTCCCAGCCATGGGTAAAAACAAATAAACAAACAAACAAATGCTATTGAAAGATGAAAGCTATCACTACAGAACTTCATAGGCAACAAAAGTAGCCTTCAAAAATTGAGATAAATTAATTGCCTTCGTAGATTTGAGTACTGTGTTAGCCTTCCATCACTCTGACAAAACACTTATATCAACTTAAAAAGACAGGTTTGCTTTGGCTCACAGTTTCATTGGTTTCAGTCCATGGTCATAGAGTGATGTTGATTTGGGCCTATGGCAAAGCAGAACACCATGGAGGGGAGGCCAATGGTGGAATAAAGCTGTTCTTTTCATGGCAGCCAGGAAGCAAAGGAGTGAGAAGACAAGGCTAGCAAGGATACAATGCCCTCTCATGACCTAGGCCCCAGCTCCTAAAGCACCATATCCAGATAGGGTCATGAGCTGATGATCACCAATGCCTGTAACACATGTCCATGTGGGGTTCATTTAACCAAGAAAAATCACCAGCAAGAGACTTTCATTACAGTGTATTATGCTTATGCTTCTCTTATCACTTAGGAAAATGTTATTAGATAGAAATTTGAATATATAGTAAGAATGAAGAATATCTCAAATGGTAAGTATTTATATAAAATATATTTAAAAGATTGCCTTTTTCTTAATCCTTTAAAATTCTGACAGCTTAAACAAAAATTATAGCAATATATATCACATTATTTATCATGTAGGTACAAAAATGTATGACAAAATAGCACAAAAATTGAGATGATAAATAGGAAAGAATTTAGGGTGCTACATTTATGTGAAGTTCTACAGTAATAACTTTGAATAGGTAAAAAAAAAGAATTAAGCAAAATTGAAGGTGTAAATTTTAATCTCTAAAGGAAACACTGAAAAAATAGCTAAAACATCATAAAGGAAGTTAAATATAATTCATAAAAGTAATTCATCCAAAAGAAAGAAAAAGGAAGAAGAAAATATCAGAACAAATAGAAAAATCCTTTTCAAAATTGTAGACTTGAGCACAAATATATCAATATTGCTATGACATATGAGTAATTAAGCCAAAGGACTAAAAGGAAAAGCTCAAGAAGCTAAATAAACTCAACTAAATGTTAACTACAAAGATGCATCTATAACACAAATACTCAAAGTTAAAAGTAAAAGAGAAATATGTATATGTATGTATACATATGTATATATATATATATGCTTATAAATGTATGCATTAAATAGCTGTTCCAGCTAGAGTAATAACAGAATAGTAATATCACTGGAAATTAAGGAGATATATTTTACCACATAGGGCTAGATCACCAAGAAGACACATGAATCACCAATGAGTTAGCACCCTTAAAACTTTGATGCAAAAACTAGACAGATCTAAGAGGAGAAACTGAAAAATCCACAATCACACTAGAGAATTACTACCTCTTTCTAAAGTAGCAGATAGAACCACTTAACCAAACAAAATGAAGTAGAGATGTGAACACACTATGGAAAACCTGATCTGATTGATTTTTATAAAGCACAACCAAGTAACTTCAAAATGTGTACTGTTTTCAAGCATACAAATCCCAGTAAATGTCCAAATATAGAATTATTAGTGTATACTACCTAAGAAAAAGTGACTTCAACAAAAAATAAGACATACATGAGTGCATAACTAATAGAAAATTAAGTGGTTCACTTTTTTTTTTGAAGGTTCATAAGGAGGTTTATTAGTGGGGCCATAGTTCCCACAGGACAGGGAGCTAAATGGCATCTGCACCTTATCCAGGTGGCAGTTTCTCTCTCTGGGGGTAAAGGGGAAGTAGGCAGGTAGTGAGTAGGAGTGGCTCATTAGGTATGGGTGGATCTGGGGGCTAGTGGGAGGAGCTGAGGACCTATGGCTAAGGAAATGCTAACATTACCCCATTTGTTGTTTATTAATGACAGAGGAGGGGTACCAGGCTGGGAGTATGGGCGGAGGTTGTTTCTCCTGGAGCCACTTCCTGCTGTAAAGAGAGTAGTCAGGGTCCCTGATTTGGCCTGGTACCATCCAAGAAGTATTTGTTTGACGGTTTGGTTGGTAAAAGTCCTCATCATTTCCACGAGAATGTTTATCAGGGCCAATGGGTGTCATGGTTTCTGCTGGCTACCTCCTGCAGCTTGGGCACATGAAGGAGTCACTGGGGCTGGGGTCTTCAGGGTCCAGATCTGCGCTGGGCAGAGCAGTGTAGTAAGAGGATGGCCTTGAACTGCAAGTTCCCAGGTGGTGTACTGGGTAAGGGATATTATCCTGTTAAAAGAGACTTTTGAAAAGGTCAGGCAAAAGGCTGACAGGTTCACAGGACCAGTTAACATGGACGACATAGGAGAACACACCCTGGGCACAAGCCAGAAAAGTTCCGTTTGGAGCATAAACCCAATTGTGGCCCATTGCACGGAAGGAGGAATAACTGGACTGGGAACAGGAAGGAAGTGTTCCAGTCAGAGACTGTAAAGATATATATATATATATATATATATATATATATATATATATATATATTTGTGTGTGTATATATATATATATATATATATATATATGTACACAAATAGCAAGTAACAAAGTCAAGAATGCAAGTTTCTGTCCAGATGGAAAATGGACAGGTATGGACATTAGGTGGGTAAACAACTATTCCTCTTGTTCTCCCAGCTCTGATTAATTTTGAAAGGGCAAGTTTAAATTGACTCCATTTAGGATGAGACTTCATCTCCTCTTACTCCTCTCCATGGTTCCTTGTTGTCAAGATTGACCTTGTCCTGAAGGTCTAGGTACTCATTGCCTGTATAGCTTGTCCCAGTTGTCATTCACAGGGTATGAACTCAAGGCCTGGGCACTGTCCCTGAGCACTTCTGCTCGAGGCTAGTGCTCCAAATGGTTCACTTTTTAAAAAGTCATAGGTCAAACAAGGAATCAATGTTATATCACAGTTGTAACTACTTTCAACATCCCATGTGTATCTGTAGCTTCTACTATTGATGATGTTCTTGTATCACCTTCTTGTGATTGTATCTACACTATCTCTGTAATCTTATCTGAGTATATTGGAAATCATGTATACTGGTATTAGAATTAGGAAATTGAAAGGGAATACCAAAATTGAGAGACAAAGGGTAAAATACAAGAAACAACAACAAAAGCAATACTTGCAAAACTGTTTGGTGTAAGTGAACTGAATACCTCAGGGGGGTAAGGGGGAGGGGACAGGGGGGTATGAGGGACAAGGTAACAAACAGTACAATAAATGTATCCAATGCCTAACGTATGAAACTGTAACCTCTCTGTACCAGTTTTATAATAAAAACTAAAAAAAAAAAAAACAAGGAATCAATAAATTCCTAAGAAATATTTCATTGCCATATAAACGAATGTACAATATAGAAAAATACCTGGAGGTGGCTAAACTGGTACCTAACAGGGAAGCTTCTAGATTTAACTGCTTTTGTTAATATGAAAAGTGTAACACCATTATCTAAGCTAAAAAAAATAGCATGTAAGTAAAAAAGGGGAGAAATTATTGGCATGAAGGGTTTAGAAAAAATTCAGGAAAAAAATCACTACAACTGTAAAATATTGTTGATATCCCTTTTTTTCAAATTTTTATTACAAAACTGATATACAGGGAGGTTACAGTTTCATACCTTAGGCATTGGATACATTTATTGTACTGTTTGTTACCCTGTCCCTCATACCCAACTCCCTCCTCCTCCTTTCCCTTTCCCCCCCTGAGGTGTTCAGTTCACTTTCA